>NC_089980.1:106121834-106424864 GCF_036417845.1 Apteryx mantelli
TCAGTGCAAGAAATATAAAAACTTCAGTGCCACTATATAAAAATCATTGTCTCTAAATTTGCTGAATATCTCTCTGTTGTATACCTTGGCCAATGGAAAAAAAACATATTCAGGTAGAAATATACCAAATTCCTTCTCCTTGTGTGTTTTTTTGCTTTAATCTACTTTAATTTTCATGTGTTGTTTGTAAGCCCAGGAACCCTATGTTGTGAGATCCTTCTGCAACTCTCACCATCCATTTCAGTTTTTGTTATATTGAATAACTTTGTACGTAATGACTTTCCCACCTTGTTGTTCACCCTCTTTGGCAGATCATTCATCTATGTGTTGAACAGCACAGACACCAGGACAGATCCTGTGGGAGTCCACTGGTGACTCTGCTTCACTGCGAAAACTGACCATTTGCTTCTACTTCTGTTTCCTAACTTTTAACCCATTCTTAATTCCTTCTTACCCCATGGCAGGTTCATTTTGTTATGAGCCTGGAAGGGATCTTCTCAAAAGCACTTTGGAAATCCAGGTACTCTATGGTTTTTTTTAAAATGACCCCTAAGCCCAGGCTAGGGCCTGGTCCACCTGTCCAATACTCTGGCACAGGCTGGAAAATGGGACATGCACCTGGAGCCCACAGCTTAGAGATGTCCCTGGTTTCCTCAGTTTCCATATCTGCTCATTGGCTCGTTATTCTCCAGTGCCTCTTTTGGAAGTAGGACAGCACTGCTTTTGATCTTTCTCTTTCTTTGCTCTTTCTAGGATGGTAGATAAGACTAAATTACAGTCACCAAGACTATCTGGTAGTTGTATCTCGTCCCGTGTTAGGATTAAATGGAGAGTTTTTTCTTCCCATTGGACTTTCTTTCCTCCAGGGTAGAAAAACACATGGCTGCTTCCTTAGCTACGGCTGCAGAAGATGAAGAAGAACAGGGACTGCTGGACAATTTCTCTCTGCTTTTTCCTTCTGGAATGGGGAAAAAGACTGACTGACACTTGCAGGGTTTTTAGGCGTCCTTGAAATGTGACATTCTGGAGGCTGCTAATGATGCAAATCCAGAATATCTGGTTCTCTTTAATTGCTTGCTTTTCACTTTAAGCCATTCATCTTTAGCGCTCTTACTACTTTCTCATCCAAGCTGCTAACTAGAATTCGAACCTTGCAGTTTATCATCATTAAAGAAAAATATCATGATAGTGTCAGATAGCTTTAATGCAACTTTGTTTCTTCACCAAGAATAAGCTGCATTCTCTTTCTCTGAACTCAAAAGAAATGTCAGAAATGCCCATTCAATTAATGCTCAGCCCCTGAAGTTTTCTCCTGTTTCCCCTAGATTTTTGTGTCAAATCCTCCATTGCTGGGCCTTTATTGCTGCCCTCTCAACGAGTGCCTCTGCTCGCCCTACAGCTTTTCCCGAGGACGCAGGGATGTTCACCAAACAACACTCAGGTAAACGTCTCCACCACCATTTGCCCTGCATCTGCCTTGGGTTTGGGTGACAGCACAGACCCATTTTTAACACAGTGTCTGCTATTATTTTAGCTGCCTTTTCCCCACTGGCATGTCAAACCCCTCTGAAGTGAAGCATAGTGGTTACTTGCCTCAGATTGATTCAGAGATGTATGAGATCTAACCGGAACAGTCAACATCAGACACACTGTACATACTAGGGCCAGCTTGTGTTCTACACTGTTGAAAACTTTCTATTACCGTGTAAATGCAATACTGAATTAAAGCTTTTCCTCCCCTCCTGTTTTCTGCTCTGCTTGATTTATGGTTTAGGAAAAAAAGCATGGTTATGTTCTGACAGACACCCCTTCTTGCACATTTTATTATCCAGTGTGCTATCATGCAAATGATTGATAAGTTTCTTAAAAGAAGATTTTATGATGAAATGTGCAGACCATTCGATTAGAAACAAGGGGTACATTTCTGCTCTATCTATGGCGATGTAAATCAAGACTAGGCATCTTCTTTGAAGCCGATTGATAGAATAATAACAGGTAAAAACAGTGAAAGAATGAAAGCCCAAGAATTATCACAAACTAATCCCAGGGCGAAAAGTTCACCCTGCTGCTCTGAACCTGGTAGCCAATGCAGGGAAAGCCGGTACTGTTTTATAATAACTGTTCTCCCATACTAGGTCAAAGGACAAAGCCCTAATACTGTGTACAGCTGCAAGGTTGAGGCTCGGAGGTGGTAACGGTTGCAGTAGCCTTTTGAATGAGGCCCACGGGGCAGGTTTTATTCCCTCCCAAGCTCCAATGCTCCTCGCCTGGCCCCGGCACCCCTACAAAGCCGGGTGGGAAGGTGAAGAGGGCCTAGGGTGCCGGGGCTGCTCGGGGCACTGATGGGTGTCTCGGCACCCTCACAGATACTCTAAGTCTAAAGACCTTGGCTCCACCTCTCTTAAATTTCCAGTTACACAGTCAGTTTTATGATCAGCACTTCTTTTATTTGCTAAGACTCTGAAAGATTCTTGCTTTTCCTGCATGGAGGTTGCTTTCCCAGGAGGACTACGGAAGAGGAGGTGATTTGCTTTGGGGTAGGTGCTGCCATCAAATAAATAATAAAATGATCATCCTCTTTAATCTTTGAGCATCCTTTCCTATTGGAAAATCACAGTAGTTCTGCTGATGTATTTCCTGAAGCACGTAGCTCCTTGATAAACATTGCAGTAGTTATATGGTACCTCCAAGATGTCATGTTTTATACTAAAAACATATTTTCTGTGGGGGTATAAGGTCTGTGACCCTCCCAGCAGTACTGTCCAGGACAGCCCAGCTCGTGTGCTGGGGGAGACTGTGCTCCTGCACAGACCCTCCTCTGATTCCTCTTCCCATGTTTCCATCACGAGTGGAGCTGCATTCATCCCTGAAAAATGTATTTACTCTTTGTTATACAAGAAACTTACAGGGATGATTCAAATCAGCACTGCCCAGAAAACAACCTGCACAATAACCTGCAAGCAGGAACTCCCACTATTACTGTTAATGACAAAATGTTGTTTATCTATCTCATTATTTTGAATAAAATTCAAAGTAAGGAAAGCTGGTAACAGAATAGAGTCTTTCACTTCATCAGTGTTTTTGAGCAAGCATTTTGTAGTGCTTTCTTATCTAAGGCATTTATCCTGCTTTCTGCTTGCAGATTATTCATCATTTTTAAGTATGGGGGTTTTGTTGTTCCAGAACACTTTTACAAACAGATTTCAGTCTCTTGAGTTTTTAATCTGAGATATTTGCTATTCACTTTTCATCCAAAGCCCACTATAATTTCCATCTTCCCTGAGCAGAGTAGAAATTCAGCCTGTCAGCCAACTTCCTATAAAATAAACATATATGCTACTTACTTTTTCATCTTCTTCTTCTTCCCTTTCATATTTTCTTATCTCATTTCATTTCTCAGGGACTGTTGCCCCTACGTCTCCTTTTAAGTGTCACTTTTTCCCTTTCTTCTCTTTCTCCTTGCCCCTTTTTTTATTCCATCCTTCCCCTGTCTCCCATCCAGCATTTTCTGTCTCATACAACTTCAGAAAACATTATTCCTCTCAGATTCTCCAGAAAAGTCACTGTTACTCTGTCTACAGCCCAGGAAGGTGACCTGCACTGGAGCCAACACCTCCAGCTCTCCTGCTGTGGCTGGGTATGACCCACACCCAGGCCCACTGCTGACCCACTAATTACTTGATAACACCACGCCACCACGCTGGATGGGTGTATAGTGAAATCCATACCTTCCCAAAAGGTACCATTCATGAGCCTGCTCTCCGGGATAGGACCCACGCCTCCTGCCCAAATGGCATCCCTGGACATACACATTTATCAGTGAAGAGAAGGTCTCCCGACTCGAGGGCCTGTTATCTGGAGGCTGTCGCAAGAAATAATTTAGTAAGAAAATCCAGAAAATACCAACTTATAGTTTCGGACCCAGCAGCACTGCATACAAATGTGTCTTATTTTAAGGAATATAATAAACTTTCACCAGCAGCCAAAATCTGAGGATATATATTTATGCATTGCCTGTGGCCAGCTAAATGTGTTTAGTACCTGAAAAATCTGTCAGAAAGAGCTCACTTGAACATGTAACTAAGAAAGATACTTTGGCAGCTCTGTGAAAACCACTGGCTCATTAATGGGAGTTTGTCACAGAGCAGAGGTCCTGCTGAGAACCTCGAAAAATCCCAGTGTGGTCTTAATGCTTCTGACGGACAGACCTTTCCATCTGTCTGGCTAATGTATCTGAAGTCAATAATGAGTAACACTGTAGGAATTGCAAGCAATAATTTATTAAAGCTTATATGTCATGGGAAAAGAAAAGCAGTGATCAGATTTACTTTCTGATCGATTAACTGCACTCAGACAAGCAATACTCAAATTATTTTGAAACCCCAAATGAACTGATCTAATCATTAGGAAGTCTGTGGTGTTGCTCCATGCAAGAAGCTGTTCATTTTATCATATTTACTTTCACAAATGACTGTTATCATCCTGCAACTCTGGCTTTATGACTCTTTGGAAACTAACCAAGATTCGATTTTTAAGGACTCTATATGCAGTTTAATCTACTTCAAGAGAAAGTATTGAAAATCTTGAATGAATTGGAGTTGCAGCAGGAAGTGTTTTAACAGTTATTTGCAAGTAATAAAAATACAATATAAGCTCCCACTAACAGTCTTTTTCCAGCCATGTACTTTCTAATCAGGGAATTCTGTCCAACATAGCATGTGTATATCTGTGATTAGAAAATGTCTGACAGCTGCTCCCTTTTAAACAGCTTGAGATCTATACCTTAAAATGGTTTGCATAAACCAATCCCCAAGGCCAAACAACCCTTCACAGCATAAATTTCCATCGCCTTTGTTCTATTACTGTTTTTTTAACTTGTATTCTCTCTGCTCCCCTCCATATTTTCCCAGGAGCCTGAGTAACCCTGCAATTTCTGCTCATTGCAAGCAAGTGTTGAAGAGGAAATAGTAGGTGTTTCTTCTTACTAGAAGAGTGGGAACAGGGCATTTGTGACCGGAAGTATTAGAACTGTGAAGGAGATAATATATTTTAAAAGCTTCTGTGCTTATTCCAGCAGTGGCTGAGAGCCAGGCAAACAGGGCCATGTTGCATGGTGGACCAGGGCAGCAAATGTCCTGCTCTAGAGAGCACCCAGCATGTGAAGCCAAGCCCAATGCTGAACATGCCAGCGAGGTGCAGGATTGATGCAAATCTTATATTTATTCCAGGAACACTTTTCTTCCTCTTTTTCTCTCTTTTATTGCTACTATGGTTGTTATTTTAAGAATGCTAGTGGGAAGGAAGAATGAAAATGAAAGGAAAGTGCACATGGAAAGGAGTGTGAAAGGCAAATAGATAGCAAAGAGGAAAAGAAGAGACCTGGGACAGAGGGAGGAGCCTGGAGTAAACAAACCATCAGCAGCAAGGTGGAGAGTCCAGCTGAAACTCTACCTGTTGGGGGTCTCCTTTGGGGAAGTTCAGTCTTCAGACGCTCCCAGCCCCTTTCTTTCCTTTCCTTATGTGCAGATGGCTTTTCTGGATGGATTACTTGGCATTCATTGTTTTTTTCCCCAGACTCAATTTGGCAGCACATACTGCAGCTATTAATACATGTAGCCCAGGAAAAACAATTCAGCTGCAGATAAGTAGCTTGTAACTCTGCTTTATTGTACTGTAGCAAGACGCAAACTTTGGGAAAGAAACTGCGCTGCCCAGCAGATGCTCTACCATCCCTTAGTGATGGCACACAGCAAGAGTTAGTCTGTGCCATTCGGCATAACGCAGAGCCATGCCACAGTGAGCCTAAGGGACGAAGCAGTCTCCCTCCAAGGGCAACAGCCTCTCCTCCTTTCTCCTACTGCAAATGTCCCTTCATGCCGGCAGTGGAGCCTTGGGGGCACACACAAAGCTGGCAGTTGTCCTCCTCCTCTCGAGTCAAGCTGGAGGCATCAGCGGTGGCAGGAGGGATGGGTCCTGAGATGAGATATGACTAACATCAGGGCACAAGCCAGGGTACGTGTTTAACTAGTTATTTTTTTATTCTGAAATAAGCCTGTCATTTTTCACTAGATGGGCAGCTAACGTGTGCCTGCTTGCACATGCTCTACTGCAGACAAGGTTAATTCAGTAGTAGCTTTATTTTGTATGTATGAAACACTGGCTGCTAAAAAGACAAAAGCTCTCCTGGTTTTGTGTTATCTTTTGCTGAAAGGCTGGCTGGAACTGCATCTTAGAGATTGTTCATCTAAGAGAAGAATCTATCTGTCTGAACCTGAGCGAGAAATTTGTTCTTTCATATGAGTCTTTCCTAAATTATTTATTCCCATTTGGATAGTAAAAGATTTCCATAGTCACTGACCGGCTGTGATTTCTAAAGTGCTGCTCACTGTAGGGACCCTTGTTCGCTACTTCATTTCCGGTTTTCTTGGTTTCCCTTTATTTGAGGGAATATAATTGCATGCAGTTGTTGAACAAAACTATGTTTCTCATCCTCTCCTGAGTAGTTTGCCGAGTTACAAGGTGTTACCTCAAAGCAGCTCTTCCGAGTGAGTCTACCCTTGTACTTCCCACCCCAGTCCTTTGCCCCCACAGGAACATGAAATTGCATTTCTTTGCATTTTTATTTTTGTTTCATTTCCCATAACAAAGAGATTTTTATACTAAACAGAGCTATGCCAAGATCAAAATGCACATAGCAGATCATTCATGTTCTTTTATATGCCTCAAAATGATACACATTGCATTAGAGACCCAAACTGCAGGCTATTTATAAAAAGCTGGACAGTGCATTTCCGAGATATATACGTTAAAAATTCTTTTAATTTTTCACTTTTCAGGTTATACAATTAAAAATAGAGAACATGGTGGCAAGATGACCATTTTTGCTGATATGACACAAGGTTTTAAAGCCTGAACTGTGCTTGCGTTACACTGGATATGGCCTCTACATTGTAGCATTACTGCCCCTAAATCTTTATTTACTTCCTTAGCTGTTTAGAGCAAGTAGCAAGTGCCTTTGCAGACAGCTGCTAATTATTATTTTGCTTGTTAAATACCAGCAACATGCTTAGTGGTCTGCAGGACCCCTGAGCAAGGCAGCACTTGCTCTGGAAGCCAGTCGAGGGGGAAGCTCGGTGCAGTCCCAGCCTCCAGAGGGCACAGGCTGCACCCTGCCACTGGAGCACACGTCTGCAATGCTGCCCCCAAGCAGCACCCTCCTGCAGCTCGTGGCTTGCCTTCGCTGCTGAGCTAACCTGGGGTGCAGGTCACCCCCAACAGAAAACCCTTGCAAACGTCTGGTTACAATGGCCTCAGCTGGACGCTTAAGCCAGTTATGAAGATCTACCTAAATAAAGGGCTGTGGAGAGGGACAGGTAGCCTGGGGGCTTCCTCCAGAGACCTGAGCGAGAAGCAGCCCAGGGGGCACTGTGCTGCTCTTGCCCATACCCACGCCCCTCGGGATACTTCAGCTCCTGCTGTCCATGGCTGGTACCAAACCTTTGCCCCTGCTGCCACCTGCTCAGGGCTTCACACTGAGATAAATAAAAAGAGAAAAAAGCACTAGGGACAAACAGGAGGTGACTCCAAAATATTTAGTTTCAATTGTATGCAATCCTGGGGCACCTTTGGCAATGCTGTTCACAGTTAAGCCAGAAAAGTGCCTGGAGAAGAGATCAAGCTCCTGATCCAGCAGCTAGCAGAAGACTTTCTGCCATAAGTGGCAAAACGCCAGCATAGACACAACTATACCAACAATGAATGCTGTGACAGGATCCAGCTTAGCTCAGGTTTGCAGTGGATCTGCCTACACCTTGTTCTTATCAAACCAAAGACACAAAAAAGCCATAGTTTACTAGAACAGAATTTAAGATACTTGGCATTTTCAACAGAGAAAACACAAAGGGTTTTATATCACCCTGCAGAGGAGAAGCATTTGGGAGAGGACAGTGCGAGAACTGAAATTCTGCCTGGATATAACACCCTTGCAGAGTTTAGTCCTGTATATTATGTGTTGGTCATGCAAGAAGAGCCAGTCTCAGAGAGCCCAAACAGTACTACCAACTTCACATCTACATAGGCTAAAGGCTGTTTTCAATGTTGCACTACTCTGCATCTTTATTAAACAGGAATGATCTTCCCAGGCTGCAGGTTCTCCTGCAATATTCTGTCTTCCTTGCGAACAAGAGCCATTAAACCCAAGTGTCGCTGAAACGGTGCTCTCTGGACACCCAAAAAATCCCATGTGGGCCATGCTTGGCCCCAAAAGCTGCGATCTAGACAATTTATTGACCTTTCAGGGTTTGATAAAAGAGATACAAGGACAGGTTTGCCTGGATAAATTCTGAGCAATGACCTGAGAAGAAAAAAGTTCAGAAATATATTTGCCCAAGTTTTTTGAGAGCAGGCAGCATTCACCATTTTCGCTTTCAACTCATCCATCATCCACTGAGCACTCGCTTTGTCACATTCACATGACGCACAACTGTAATATCGCACAATTGGAAAAGTTTCAAGCCTTGCCAGGAGAAAGTAAAAAAAGCAAAATAAAACAACCCACCAGCAGTATAATTTGTCAGATGTTTAACCTAGCTAGTTGACCATTTGTGCTTGCAAATTCTGCTGGGTCTGGATGTCCAGTGCCAAAGGGAAGCTGAAAATGTGTAACCATGGCTAGAGAATGGGCCCCTGACCAGTAAAGATTAGGGTCTGATTTGTATCAAAGCAGATATTTGCTGTTTCCAGTAATTCATTAACTCTCTGCTATTTTACAGTGCATATCACAAAATCTTTGTAAAATGTTTTTCCATTAAATCTCTTGCTGCTATTTGTGGCCCTGCTGCTACTGGAAGGTTTTTTTGAGGCTCTGGCTCACATTTCGATGTACTGCTTCTAATAATGGCCAGCACTATGGGAATCAAAGACTCCTTTACATCAATAGATGGTACCTGTCACTTTATAGCCTGCTTTTTATGGCAGGATATTTATTTTTCAAAGATGTATTACTCCCGCTCTAATCCTACATGTTCCTCCTTTACACTTGCAATGTGCCAGGCTTTAAACTAAAGGACAAAGCAGCTGAAAATAGGAGTCTTTCCACCCACCCAGCCCATTTCTTTTCAGATACTGGGAAATTAAAACATAGGCTCTGTGGATGAATTGCTGCCAGAGTCATTTGATAGCTAGGATCCCAGTAGAAGCTTTTATAACAACATTAATAAAGATGTGCTAGCACTAAGATTCCTGTATGCCACATACCAATAACACCAGTTAAAATTATTACCTTCAGATAATAAATCACACTTTTTTTAGGATATAAAAAAATTATTAAACCTGTCTTCACTCCCCTCCCTGCCTTACTTCCCCAGGATTCAATAAGAGGAAGTTTTTTGAAAAAAATGTTCAGAACCACAATTCATTAAAAATTTCTGCTGTATCATAGTCATCCTCACGGCTGCACCACCTGTGTTATGCTATGCTGTGCGGTTGTTTGCTTAGGATAGTTCAAAAAAAAAGCAACCCACTGTACTTTGATGGATGCTTCAGTAAATAGCCGAGAGGGTTTTGTCAGCAATCAGCAATGCAGCAGGCAGTGCTGGGGATGCAGAGCTTCCCCAGGCTTGCTCAGTGCCTGGCATGAGGCAGCCGGGGGGTCAGCTGGCATTTGCAGCCCCCAAAATTCGCCCTGAGCTGCTCTCCTCCAGAGCCCATGCTGCTGGCACCAGCGCTGCAGAAATTTGATGGCAGGAGTGTTCCTGAAACTGCCTGGCAAGCCAGACTCTCCCGGGGGAACCGTTAGCAAGCAGGACCCATTGCCACCCTCCACATCAGTGGGAAATGGGACGGGGTAGGGCACCTCATTGAGGCAACAGCATAGTATAACACTCAGTTATAGTTTATTATACAGCCTTTACACTGCCCTGGTTTCCTCAGGCCAGGAAATACTGGTGTACCCACTCTACAGTGTCTCTTCTCCCAAACCTAAAGGAAGGGCAGTAGAAGGTGGGGTCTGGAGTGCAACGCAACATCACCACCTCCTCAAGGCACAAGAAGCCAAATGTGAATTACTGCAGTCCTGAAGTGTCTCTGCCTTACACAGGCAAGGCCAGGAGTGTGTCAAGCACAGGGGTCTCCTAATGCGGCCTTCGCTCCTTCTCAGAGTGCGGAGCCCAGGAGCTGGGCTGGTGTGGTTTAGTATTGGGCTAACAGACCTTTGGGATGGGGTTACCAAATGAGCGGACTCTAGGCTGGAAAGGTCTGGCAATGAGGAGGATGAGTTTCTTTGTCCGACTCTCTTGCCCAGCTCTCATTATCAAGCCAGGATAATTTTGCTGGGCTTGCTCTGGGACATCTGGGACCCATTGCACAGGACAGGCTCCATAGCAAGGACACTTGTGGCCTGCAGTGTGGGGACACAGCAGAAGACAGAGGAGCCAGAGCCATGTGGCCCATGCAGCAGACACAGGAAGAGTGCTGCTGAAGCACTCAACTCACCAGGGTGCACAGCAGCTAGGCTGTGAATAAATGAGATAATACCAGCTTTGCTTCCCCTTCAATTCCCACAGCAAGCACAGCTCTAATGAAAGGAGGCCAGGATTGTTGAATTTTAAGGAATTTTAACAGCCTAGAATCAGTGTTACAGACCAGCAGGATCAACCCTTTTGGGATAGGAGACTCTCTTTCTATCCAGTCTCAGGGATATAAGACTGGAAGGCTCTTGAGCCTTTAAGACTAGTCACTTGCCATTGCAAATACTCAGATCGTGTAAACTCTCTCATAAGCTGACCAAACTCCTGTCTTAAAGATGACAAGGTTTTGTACTACCACTACCTTACTCCAGATCCTCAGTACACTGATAATGAAAAACATTTTATAAAATCCTGCCTAAATGTATTCCCTGTTGTTTTTGTGTGAATTATATCCTTTGGCTTAAACAGCTCTTCTTTGTCTCCTTCTCTAGACTATAGCATCATGATATATTTGCAGAGAATCATAATATCCCTCTTCAGCTTTAGCTTTGCAAGGCAAGCAAGACAAGCCCTTGGCTTTCCAAATCTTCCAGTCATCCCATAGGCTCTTCTCTGCAAGTCCTCCATTTTTCATGAACAAGAGGTACCACCACAGAGCTCAATACTCCAGATGAGGTTTCAACACTGCCTTCTACAAATTGCCTAAATACTACTTTCTCTCCACCAGAAACATGTCATCAGGGATATCCTTGGACTGGGTTTGTCTTTCATGGCTGGATCACACTGGTGGCAACCTAAATTCATCCTGTGACTTGCTCAGTGACCCAGAGGTTTCTTCCCCCCTTTAATTTCCAGCTGATCAGTTCCCAGATTTTAGTGCAAATTCTTCATATTATTCATTAAATGATCTTTCCCTTTATTCCACTGAAGTTTATCACATTGTTTGTCTCTTTGGGACGGTAATGTGTTCTGCTGATGTCTTCATCTGCCATTGTTTTGACGATGCCGCCCATTTTCGTGTCACCAGCAAATCTTGAGAACACCTTCCTGCCTTTAATTTTAGGAATTCTTAATGAAAATCTGTCCCTGGTGACCCATCAACTTGATATTTCTGTAGTACACTGTGCTCTTCCATGTTAGTTGATAATTTACTTAATTAGGCAGTTCTTAATTTAAGAAGTGTGTAGATTTTTTATTCTGCTCTTTGAAGAGTGAGGATCACTTTAGATCTAAGGCAAATTCATATTTAGGTCAATATGGCTGTTGTTTGGGCTCCCTGTTCTCATTAACATTAGCACTTTCTTCCTCTGTATTGTCCACCCTCTCATCTTCTGTAGTTCCATTATAGCTTGTCATATGGTTGTTTATTTGATTTTTCCCTTTTTGTACATTAAATCTCCAGACATGGAGATTAAAGAAGTCTCTTCCATCCTTCTCCATTCATTTCTAACTTAAAATTCTTATCTTCATTTATGCAAGTTTCAAACTTAGAAGAATAGTGCCCCAGCAGATGGATAGCTTGCTTCTTTTGTTTTTTTTTTCTTTTCTTTCAGCAAAGCACAGAATCAACCTCTCAGCCCATTTGTGTTAGTGAAAGAAGAGATGAGAAGACAGGGGAGTCAGCTTTGGCTCGCAGTGTCAGGTCTGCACACCCACATGTGCCCATGGTCAAGAGGCTCGGCCAAACCTTCCTGTCTGGTGGATGGAAGCCAAGTAGTACCTTCTACCCTGTTATTTGCCACGAAAAGCTACCATGATATCACACTGCTGTGTCTATTCAGAGAAGAGGAAGAATACATGGAACACCCATAAGCCCCTCGTATTGCGTTACAGACACAACTGCTACTTGTTTGTGTATACAGTCACCATTATTCCTCAGCTGACAAATTTGATTTGTGGCCTTTAGTATCTTCAAAGTAATGCTCTTGCTAACTGTAGTCATGCTATTGATTTTCATAGAGGCATTTTGCTCCATATGAATCCATTACTTTTAAAACAATTACTCATGCATTGCTGGCTCAACTGTAATGGCAGTTTTGATGTGAATAGTACAATAGTGCTTCACTTCAGGGTTTGTCAACAGCTTCCATCTGAAGACAATTTCAAAGCCTTAAGAAACTGCTTAATATAGTTATTGGATGCTCAACAGTTCATAAGACCCTGCCCCAGCTGTTTCATATATTTTATGCAGAACAAAATCTTCTAATTAAGATGAAAGAAAAGAATTAACATACCTGATTATTAAGCATTATAAAAAATGAAAAAGGCATGCCCAGTTCAGAAAAAGGATTAAAAAAGAGCTAAGCAGGGGAACAATCCTTCATTACACTGCAACAGGGAAATGAATGGCACAGAGTTTAGGCCAGCTTTTTTTCATAACTGATACTGGAGTGACTTGCTGAAAGTTAGGTATAAAATTTTTGAAGCAGCTGTCTGTTATTTGAAGTTTGTCAGTCTGTTTTTGCTTCCCTTTTCAGGATGCCTTTGTGGAGGTATTCTCAGAGAGGCCCGGTGCGTCTCTCTCATCCTGCTCTCCCTGCGGAGGCTGGATGCCTGTCACCAAGCACGAGGAAGGGGCTTGCATGCCCGAAGCCAATTTCCCAGAATAAGCCATGCCAACAAAAGGACTTTTTACACATACACCTATATGTATACAAAGACTTTTTCCCATGAAGCAATTCAGGGTGGTTTGGGATGCGATTTTTTCACATTCCTCACTGGCAATTCTAGTGTGGACCAAACTTTAGAGAACTTTCAGAGCTGCTCTGAGTCTACGGACTTCTACTGCTTGGGGGAGACAGTGTTTACCACTGCATCAAGAGTGGTCAAGTAGCCTGCAGCTTCATACCAACACACATCCTTCTCTCAGGCCATATGCATAGGCTGTATGTCTGGGGAACAGATAAGGATAGAGCCAGAGCATTGCACCTAACCGCCCCAAACACAGGCACAAGTATAAAGGAGCTAGCTGGCAGTGGCTTTGGGATGGGCACCACGGGAAAGCCAAATTTTCATTCCAGGTTTAATGTGACAAAATTAATGACAGAAATGACAGGACTTTTGTGGTTGGATCCTCCCACCTTCCCCTGCCTCTTCCTTGCCTGCCTGCAGAAACAGTTATCTTAACTAGGACATTTTCCAGCTTCTTCTGAAGAAAAGGCAAGTCTTTGAGTGCATCAGGAGAGGTATTTGCTCTTTAAAGGACAACAGCCACATTAAGAATATGCTCTTGCATACAAATTCCAAACTATAAGGAAGTAGCTATCACCTTAATATCAGCAGCATAGCCAAACTGGAAGAGTTAGTCCCTACTAAAACAGACTCACACAGTCACAGGTCTGAGAGCAAAGATCTTAAACAAACTTAAGTCAAAGAAGAGAAGAGTAGGCTGTGCAATTAAGAGCATATCAGACTGACCTGATTCATATGTAAAGCTCTGGAATAATTTTTGAAGAAGAAATGATTAAACATGTGAAGCTGGATGGAAAATCAATGCAACATACCTGTCAGATGAGCCTAGCAGTTTTCTTGGAAATTATAATTGATATTTTTAACTATTCTTAATATGTATTACTAAGAGACATCAAAATCTCATTTATCAAGACATCTGTGAAACATCTGCTATACAGCCACACATGAAAAAAAAATTTTTTTTTTGAGAAGAATAACTACAACCCATGTAGTGTGAGTAAAGACACCTAAAGGGCAAATGACAGCAGGATGTGCTGGAGGGAATAGGAAGAGGTTGGAAGAGGATGATGTGTAACGTTTCCCAGGGACTGGTTTGGGGTGGATCTAGTTTAGGATTTTCAATATTAATAATGCAAGTGGATGAGTGCTGACAAAATTCGCCAAGCACACTCATTATGGAGGAGACTGGCTGTCACACAGGAGGAGATGGTCCTGAGTACACGAGGAATAGGAGTGGAATACTGTAACAGATAAGGCCATGCGCTTTAGCAATAATAATAAAAACGTGTGCTATAACCTGGGAATACCTCACCTGGAAGAAATACTACAGGAAGATATGGATATATGTGTATGTATGCACATATGTATTTATTTAAATATAAACATGTGCCCATACATGCACATATTCACAGATGTCTCCAAGCTTTGCAGCCATGATGAAGGCAGATGAAATGTTGGGGTGAATCCAACAAAATGATGACGACCACTGAGGTCTTGTACAGTTCGAGTCACTTACGTACAAGACGATTGAATTTTAACCGGACTAGACAGGGGCAAGAGCTTTCAGGATGAGCAGAGCTATTCCCTCTGTTTAGTAAAGAGGACCAGGACAGCTGGATTTGTTCAGCCAAGCAAAGCCCACAGGAAGGATGAGGAGCTGTCACGAAAGGAGTGATGCACTTCACTCGTAAGAGGGAAGCAGCACTACATTTATTGCAGTAAGACAGTGACTTAACAAAGTTCAATTGTAAATAAGAACAATTTAATGAGGTTCGATTGGCAAGGTTCACTCAGTTATTTACTGCATGAAGGACAGGGTCAGATGTGTATGCAACGGAGACCCTCCCATTGAGTCACGAGGTTCAGACTGGGACCCCCTTGCTTTCTAAACTCCTTCGGAGAGGAGCCTAGGTGTGGCTGGATCCAGTCCTAGTCCCAGACTTGGTCAACGGTTTATGTCTAAGGGATTATGTGCGCAATTAGTCAGAGATATAACTCAGCAAAGTTTCACGAAGTTCGCAAAAGTTCAGCATGCTATTAATCGCTTACCGAGGATCTGTCGCGGGTAAGGAATCTCTCAACCTCGAGGAGTAACCTTGAGAGGCGTCCCTGCTCAAGGGGAGGTTCTGCAGTGCAGCCTGCTGCCGTGCAGGAGAGCTCAAGGGGCTCTGGGCTGCCCCCTATTTAAGGGGGGAGATGATTGACTCATAGTCATATTTGCATACTAGACGGGCCTTAGTAGGCGCATGCTCACCTAGCCCCCACATACGTGCTGTTTGCAGGGAGGTCAGGTTGAGGGGGAGAGAGCACATCAGTGAGGGGGGAAAGGAGCACACCGTCAGAGGAGCATCTACATCCAGGGAGTAAACTCTAGGAAGAGATCTGTTTAGGATAAAGTACAACAATGGCACAACAACAAAATGGCATAAACTGCCCAGGGATACATTCGATCAGAAATCAGGAGATGGTTTTTAACCACTAGAGCAGGGAAACACCACAAAGTGAGACCACGACCATCTCAGATGGGATTAATGACGCAGTGTGCTGGGGTATCAGACAATGCAAAAATCCTTTCTTGACTTGTATACCTAGGAAAAGTCACAGGCTAAGTAGCCAAAAACAGACAATTCAATGGTTGGACAGCTATAGATTTTGATGTTTGGATAAAAGATACTGGATTCAGTGATGATGCCAAGACCAACTTTAAGTGGACCCAATTCCATTGCAAATATTTTGCATAGCTGCATTATCAGTGAATCAGCTGGTATAAAAAATATATTACAAGAAGAATTTTTTTTGCCTAGGGCCTCTAATGGAGCCCTTAAATAAGTTCTCTTTACTTTCGTTGCTTAAAATAAATAAATAAATAATCAACACAGAAGCAATTTATATTGATTTTTCAGGGTATCAATCAAAATTTAAAATGTTTCTGGCAGATGGCATCGTTTATTATTTTCTGTGTGATTTCTAATAGAGAATTAGATAATTAATAACATTATACTTATTATTATTTAACATTTTTAACATATTAAGAATTATTATTTAACATCTATGTTGAAAAAAAATCTTCAGGCCTCAATAGCAAAGCATTACACAAAAATATGGCGAGACAAAGGCAACATAAATAGCACTCTGCTGTAAAGGACTCTAGAGTCTTCTTCATTAAGAATGATAAAAAATAATTATGACAACTTACCCAGTTCTCTGTCTATGTGAGCAAAAAATACAACATCCCTGTTGTATTTGAGGCAGACTGAGTTCATAAACTAGTGACTATGAGACATAAATACTGTGTGATTACTACCAGTATTGTTCACAGCATTTATCATGAAGCTGTAAGCTCTTCTTTTAGACCAGCATTCTTGGACATAAAGCAATAAGAGACACATCTGTGCAGGAACAGCTAAGAACTGTTCATCACCATTAATTTTATCTCACCTTCTAAAACTTCTTCTGGAGTAAACATATCTGACCTAATTCTTCTATCAGTTACTCTAGTATAAACCTCACACTATTCTAGCAGGATCAGTGAAGACACTCCAGAGTTACATCCGAGTATGAGAACTGAACCAGACAAACTATTTACAATAGTAAAGAATTAAATGAAGCCTATTTCCTTTATATGAGTTATCTATGAATGGCCTGAATCATTGTTTTACTATTATTCAAAATTTTACAGTGATTTCAGTAGATGACCTTCAATGCAGCCAACTCTGACAGACAGCTTGTGACAATTCACCTCTTTCTTGGTATGACTAAGCAAAAAACAAAGAGGATATTGCTTCTGCAGCCAGAGTGGAAAATAGCACTTTTTAAACACAGAAGGAGGACCTACAAAGTCTTTATATAAATAAAAGCCTAAGCACAACTTAGGACATCCATTTAACTATTTCTTCTTCAATAAACAAATTATTTTTATGTAAATATTCACAAAAACTCAGTTAAAATTTCTTTTTAAATAGCAAATGTGCTTTTCACTTGAATGATTAGCCACACAAACATGTATGTATTCAGTATTTTCTCAGTGAGTAGAGATATTGACCAAACATTTCTTCATGGACCATCATTCCTGAGAAGCAGCTTCTGACTCTGTTACAGTTAGCAACAGTGTTGTGCTCTGGAGTGTTATTACAATTACAGCACTGAAGACATGTCATGATAACAAGAGTTAAGATTTTCTATGTATTTATAAAATTCTACTCATCTCTTGTGGGTAGTAACATATCCTCAGGTACAAAAGTAAATGTCTTCAATGCGCAATATTGATAGTATTATTTGTGTCTTAAAATTATGAACGCAGGATGACAAAAAATTTCTTAAGTACTAAGAAGTGATATGTTGCTTCAGAGATAATCCTCCAGGGATATATCAAAACTGTCAGCCTTAAAAATCTTCACATAGTGAATAAACATAAGAGCAGGAGGTCTGCAGGGAGAGAGGTAAAGAAGTTACATTGCATCTTTGCAAATATGACTGTTATCTAAAGTTTTGTTGATTGATTTTGACTTTGCAACTTTCATCTTTCAAAGGTTTGAAGAAATTGACCCAAGGTTCAGTTCTGCCAGGTTTGGTCTAAGAAACTGAAGTTGAGGGTGCACATGAAATATAGGAAGTGTATGGGAAAATGTGGAAGAATGTTGAGGAGATAGGCGATGGAAGCTAGCTGGACAGTTCTGTGGGAAAAGGAGCATCAACAGGGCATGCTGACCCATAGTCACGTGGCTGAGCCTGTGCCTGTGTGGCGCTACACCTGGGCTTTGACTTGAGATTAGTGATGAGCTCAGTGTGCTTACTGCACATGTGTATAGTACATAAAAACCTCATATAGTGCCCCCCCCCCCAGCATTCCTCGCCATGGTCCAATGCTCAGCGGTGCCAGGGACTCTCCTGCTCCATTACTGCCTCGATTGGGAAATCGCTGGGGAAGCCCTGCTCAGACACAGAGGTAATAAACACTCTGTATTGACCACAGTGTGCCTTGTGCTTGCGTATCTGTCCCTGCCGGGAGTCCAGGCATTGCTCCTGCCGTACCCTTACAGGAAGGGACTCAAAAGAGATTGTTTTCCAATTCTTACTTATTTTTTTCTCTGTACAGGAAAATTAAGTACTGTTTGAGCTGGAGAACACTAAATATCTACAGCCATAAGGAGTTTCTTAGGTAGGCCCATGCTCATTAGACTATATCATTATTCCTATTAATTTTTCCTTACTTCCCTGCTGTACTGTTGTTCAAGCTTTGCCACAGAACCGCCAGCGAGCAGCACCACAGCTACCCATCAAAGCTAGGACCACTCCAAGCTTTCAGAAAAAAAGGTCAGAAGAAAAATGTGCCCCCAAATTACTGTTTCTTTTTCCACATTCTGGTCAAATTCAGAGACAAACAGCTGCCAACTGAGAGTCACAATGCAGTGAGAGCCTGTTATATGTGATTATACACTAATACTAAATGCTGAGGTCAGACCTGTCGTAGCCCCATCATCCAGAGAGCAGCTGCTCAACGCTCTTCATCTCCCCTTTGCTGTTGGGAAGACTCTCTGTTGCTTTTGGCCAGTGGCTGGGACCAAAGGGCTGAGACCTCTTTAAGAGAACCTATGGAGTTAAAAAAAAAAAAAAAAAAAGTAACATCAAGCTGGAAAGGGACTGACAGGGACAGGAAAGAAGGAGAGGAAGAAAGCATTTCAGGAAACCACATTGAAAAGAAAGGAGCCAAACATGAAAGAGAATGCTGTCTTGAAAAAATGCTTAAGAAAACAATTAAACCAGCATTATAAAAAGATGAGGAGGTAAGGAAATATTAGGTTGAAAACAAACCAGCATATCTCAAAATATAAAAAAACTATGATCCAAACAGGAGGAAAATCGGCACAGAGGAAAGAGAAAACTGTAACAAGAATTTCAGTTTCATGGGAACCTCCATTCAGAGAGGATCTTAACATTCAGGGCTTGTTTTTCATGCAGCGCTATTAATAAAGCACAACCCAAGCATTTTCCCTGACTTGCCCAGCGTGGGCTCACACAGCCCCTCTGGCTGGAGCTGAGGCCCATGTCTCCCCCACTGCAGCGGCCTGGGAAGGCAGCGGGGCAGCGCAGGAACCACAGGCACTTGCAGGGACCATTTTTGGCCCTGGGGCATACTGGCGCATTTTGGACATCCCAGCACCTGCCAGCATCTGGCTACACTCACTCCACTGGGACAGCTGGAGGGCTGATGCCCTGAGGGCAAGGCCAGTGGTATAATGGCACTTCTGACATTTCTAGCAATAAAAATAGCTAAGTGCATCTGGGAACCTGGCTGGAAGAAGGGTGGGATGCAATTCCAAACATAACATTTTCCCTTCATTTTTCTTTTCTAAAAAACATGGCATGGATCTGAGGGCAGGTGATCCAGTGCATGTTGCTGTGGGGGATTAACCATTGGGGGATCAGTTACAGAAGGGTGCTTACAAATTTGTAGGTGTTTATTAATATTTCACAAGTGTCTAGTACAGTGGTTCATCTGCTGTGTGGCTGATATCTGTTCTGAACGTACAGTTCAGTGACTGCAGGTTAAATAAACAGGTGTTGTCATGGACCAATAAATCGCTTCCATCCCGATTTGCTTTAAGCCATGTGAGCTGACCAGTTTCTCCTTGCACCACGGCTGCATGAGCCAGTAAAGCTGTGGGAGAGCTAGCTTTGTGCTGTCCTTGCATTGTGGTAGAGGTAATTGTGACGCTGGGGCTGCTCTCTCCCAGGAAGGTTTTTATGGGCAGGCTCTAACCCACCTTTCAATGCTCTCCTGGCAGTTATCTGCTGAGCAGAGCTATGCAACACACTCTTCTCATCTGGGCCCAGAGTAATTCATTGCTACCTCTAGTTTCAAAGGCACATTTTTTTTCCTCTCCTTCTAGTTGCCCATAATGGCTGTGTGGCATTGGATTATTTCGGATAAAAGTTTCAGGAGGGAGTAAATGAACTGGTGATTCTTAATAGCAGCTGTAAGAGCTACTGTCTTTGTTATTGTCATTTTGTTGCTGGACCATGACTGAAGCAACAACTACAGGCTGATCGGTTAGAGAAATGTAGTGAAATGCAGAGCAACACTGACTATGTGCATATTAAAAAGGTACCTAAAATAGACTGCAAAAGAATTTCAGGTCTCAGAATGTCACATTTCTAGGCAGGCTTCATAAAAAGAACCCAGCTTCCAATCGCTGGTGATAAAAATCTTCATTATAGACCTAGCTAAAATAAATTTGCAATACTTATGTTCCAGATCAGTACACATGCCTGCCTAGGTGGGACATTGCAAATGATTTATACATAGAAGAAAAATGGTCAGAAAGGCTGCATCTTTCTGAATATCTTATGAATATTTCCACTGCATTAAAAAAGAAAGAAAAGAGAAGGTTGCTTTGTTGACTGAATTCTGAAAGAGGAAAATTATGTATTTCTCAGGTCTACCATGAATTAACTTGAAACCAAGGTACATCCTTAGAATATATTTTTTTATTAAAAATGTAAATATAGACTATTCGATGTGGTGATGAATAGTATACCATGTCATCCATTCTGCTTACAAAAGCAACAGCTAACTTTGCCCTGATTTATATTACATAAACATAAAATGTACCCCCATATGTTCTGCAAGTTGCATGATGCTCTATTTGAGCAGTGACCCCAGAATATCCTGTATCTCCTGTCATCCTGTCATCCCGTATTGACTTGCTTCTTTGGGCCAGAGGTGTTCCTGGTGGCACTTAACTTCACAGTTCACTGGTTGTCAACTATAACACTATTCTGTGGAAATCAGTGTTGGAAAATCAATAGTTCTATACTGATTAATAACAGATTTTCCACCGGTCAAAACATTTGTGCTGATATGTTGCATTTGTCCAATCGTAATAGATGGTGCTGGCCACATACAGCTTGAAGCTCCACTCATAAAACACCAGCTCCAAACGCTCCCTTTTTTTTCATTCTTCAAAGTCTTTTCACAGGAAGTAAAGTCACAATAAGCAAAGAAAGTGAAGATGCTGCAGATGCTCTGCTCTTAAACCCACTGGCAAGTGCAGGCACAGGGGCTTCCTGCTTCCCACTAGATGGTGCTGTAACATTTAATTTGCAATAGTTAAAAGTTCGCAGAAAATTAAGCAAACCTGTGGGGATGTGCACTGAAGACGACTGGATTGTAACTGAGAGGAGTTAACCCTTCAGCTTCGCTGGGCTGCAGTTTGGCCTGACTGTAGACATTTGAACGAAAAGCTGGAGCTTAATGGAGAGTTGTGGCAAGCCCTCTTACTTACTCTTGGCTGAGCTGAACACGCACGTTTCTGAGTTAAGCACCTCCTAATGTCCCTGTTGAATATCAAAGGCAGCTGTTTACTCAGTAAGTATCAATTAATGTTCTGCTCTGAGAAAATTATTTTAATATGTGCAGTTAACACTCATAATGGTCTTCACAGTTTACTTTGTTAGTTTAAACCATGGTAGGTTTTCGTTCTAGACCATTTTATCACCTCTACCATCTGTTTAATCTCTCTGTACTAGTCAGGGAGGAGCTACATCAGAGTTCAGCCCTGCTAAGTACAGAAAAATATCAACACATCTCACAGAGAGACATCCCAAGGAAGTAAGAGACAGAGTATGGTGGGGTGGATAAGGCCTAAGACCTAGGGTCAGGTGATAGGGGCTTTTAATCTCTTGTGCCTTGCTACACTGTCTGTAAAATGGGGACTGATATTTCTCCTTAATCACAGACAAGCTGTGAATCTAGCTCAGGATGCTGGCGAGGTGCTCTGGCATCCTCAGGGTCTGTGAAACTACAAAGGGTTGTTCGCTCTCAGAGAAGTGAAGTACTCTTTGCACGGGTAATTAAAAAGCGCTCCTGCGTTTTTCAAATCTCTGCAGTAGAATTTCATCAATGTAGCTTTTGTAAAAGCCTGCTCCTGCTAGCACAGGCACATATGGATGTGCACCAAAAGCTGCCCTCACTACTGCTCCCCTCCTGTTTGGGATTAGCAGTTCAGCTGGCCAGCCAGTGTACCTTGCCTCCCCCAGCCCGGCTCAGCTCGAGGGCACAAGCCAAGAGAAAGGTCATGATGGACAGTGAGATCAAATGGTTCATGGGGTCTAAAGGCAAGAGGGGACTGTTAGACCAGCTAATCTAATCTTTGTTTAGTACAACCCCTTAAATTTACTCAAGTACTCTTCTCCTGAGCCCTCACTATGGGTATTGGTGAATTATGTTGTCTTGCAAGGTAACCAGCCTTGATATGAAAACCAAAAATGGAAAATCCACCATTGCCTTCTGCTGCATTACTACAATGACTTTGGCTTTATCTGTCTGCCACTGGTTCTTGTAATACCTTTCTCCACTGGTTGAAAGAGTTCTTTAGCACCCAGATTTTTCTTCTCTTGAAGGCATTTATAACTGTAACTAAGGCAGCTTGGGTTATGTCTCATAGCAAGGAGAAGAAGGAAGGCTTGTCCTTTGCTGTAAAGCAATCTCTCCAAGCCTTGCTTCAGCTTCACGAGTCTTTCTGCACTGCTCACAGTTTTTCAACAAATGAATGTGACCCCCCCTTAGTTCTTACAGATGAACGGCATCTGTGTATGACACATGAAATGGAAACGCCAGTATGTGCAGTGATGTGATGTCAAAGGTCCTGATTCTCATTCACGTTAGAGACCTTTACCTAACTCTGGCAAATTACATTACATTTATATCCAATTTAATGCTCCCCTAAAATGCCAGTGTTGTAAAGGGGCCAGAGTGTAAATAGGGAGTGTGCTCTCATTTATTCATATTGACTTAATACTAATATACTGGCCACACTCTTAGGATTACTGCACTCTTGCTTCTTTTATACTGTTAGAAGTACACACTAACTAGCACTTACATACCCTGAGCAAGCATTTTGGTATTTTATATTGTAGTACAAAGATTTATTTCTGTCGTCTTTTACTTAATGAGGGCAGAGGTGCAGTTCCTGAAGGGGCTGCTGCTATGTGTTAGAGCGGAGGTGGGAGACCTGATTCACTTCTCTCCAGACCTCCGTTAGCATGACTTCATGCACCCATTCAGTGGATTCACTCCTGATTTATGCCAGCATTAATAAAATAAGAATCAGGCCTGCTGCTTGTGCCCTAAATTACCCCCTAACCACCTTGCTAAGACATCCTTGATTCTGCACTTGGAAATTTCCTTTGTTCCTTTTCAATACATCATTAGTAACAGCTAAATAGGGGGCCTGAAAGGTGATAAATACATCTGCATTTCTAAGCATGGCTGATGCTTTCTTTCCTTAAAAACACTTACATGTGGCATCTACTTGCCTGAGTCATTAATTCCCCTTTTACAGAGACTGCCTCCATTATTTTTATGCTTTGTCCTTGATGTTTGTTTACTTTGTCCCTGTTTTCCATGTCAGAGAGCACAAGGTGCTGTACCCCATTAAGGATGACTAATACCTGGACAGAGACAAAAAAAGAGAGATTAAAGCAAAAAGAAATGCATACTAAAAACATTGCATAGTACTTCACAGAAAACCCTGCTGCTCAAATGAAAGCAATCTGTGAAAGGAGACTCTGACTATTAGAAAGTGAATGCACATGACTGAGGTGGAAATACAATTAAACCACCAGAGTAAAATAACAGAAAATGTAGTAGTAAGGTTAATAATAAACTCCAGTCATGAAAGCACAAAGTGTGGAAGGGAAATTACACTGCCACTTATAATCTCTTTATTAGGGAACTCATTAAAACCAGAGCAGTATAACTTCTTCCCATGGAAAATTTGGAGGGGCATGAGCAGGTCCCTAATGCAAAAACATAACTGCTTCTAACTTCCCGGAGAATCCCGTGTGGGCACAAAGGAGGAAAGATCCCTCTGCCGATGCTAATGTAATATTTTCATTAATTGCTTTATACATTTACTATGCGTGTGCCCTACAAACACAGCTTATTGCTCAGTACTACTTCCCTGGCTTTCTTTTATCTCATGCTGCCTCGCATATCTTGCGATTTAAAGGTCCCCATTTCAATTTCATGACAGAACAATCTGTAGCAAAATCTTCCTTCCTCTCTGCTTCAGCCATCCTAGCTCATTTTGCTCTTGCCTCACCAGTACGCAGATCCCTTCATCTATCCTGGCCTTCCAGCATCATGCTTCTCACCCCCAAGCTCCCTATTTTGATTCCTTTTCCCCCCGTTCTCCTCCTGCCACTGCCTTTACTTAAAAGCAAACCTAGGTCTCCGTATGCAGCTGGTTCATGGTGTATCAGAATGTGGGATGTAAAAAGACCAGAGAAATCAGGACTTTTGGAGTGGGGAAGAAGGATACTCAGGATATGCAAAATTAGAATGAAGGTGTGCATATGTGTCCCTGTGTGTATAATTTTCTGCCTAGCAAAAAGGAAAATAACAGTGGCAGAAATTCCTGATGAAAACAACACATTTACAAAAACATTTCAGTTCTACTTTTTATTAAAAGTGAATGTTCTGTCAATATAATTTGCTGAGACTCAGAGATCTTTAAATAATTTGAATAACTTTTCTGCATCTAATTTGAAAAGTGCAAGGGTTGCCAAAAGAGATGTTGTTGTTTCATTGTATTCCTCTGGGGGTATATTATAAGCACACACTCAAACATGCATTAATATATAGAGCTTGTAATCCTTGGTTGTTATTCTTCAACTAGAGAAACTCAAGATGAGGATATCAGTGCAAAATTTCACAATGGGATTGTTTTTCATCTTTTCTGTTATTAAAGTATTTTAAATGATGCAGCAGTGCTACAGTGCCAAATTAAATGCAGTCTTGAATTTTTTTAAGCACATATGTTAAGCCCTCAATTGCACAGATAAACACTTGCAAAGACACAGCTGGAGTTATGTGACTTTCCTTGGTGACTTTCAAAGCCCTTGCAAAACCTTGTCCAAAGCTGGTAATGGTGCCTCTGTTTTGAAAAAAGGAGCATTCTTTCTATGAACTTTCTAGATGTAAAAACATACTTCCTTTGTGTTTATTTACTGTACCTTTATGTACTTTTAGCTTTTAAATATTTTGGAAGAGGGATTCTACATCTGTAAAATATAAGTTTTTGTATGATGGACCACCACACTCAAGATGAAAATGGGTAACTTACAGACAATATCTGTAGTATTTCTGTAAGCATATGTTGGTTTTCTAATATATGACTAATGTGTTGGTGATGTGGTCAGTTTACATTGCCTGTAAATGCTTTATAGCGCATTAACAGTTTCAACAGCCTGTGCCTTTACACAGAAAATACATTTCTTCCGCAGTGTTGCAGGCGCCCCTGGACCAGGCTGGTGGAGATCAGCAATGCACACACTCCCAGGCCAGTCCTCCCTCCTGGGGACACATCTTCTCTCCGAGGAGACACTTTTTCTCTTCGCTGCCTCTACAGTGAGAGTTAATATTCTCCAGTTGACTCTCCTGTGCTGAAAAGGAAAATAAAAGGTGAATATAAGGGTACTGGAAGGCAGCTGAAGCTGTGATGCCCTGGCACCAGCAGCCCTGCAATAAGACCATCACACATACAAGGAAAAGCCAGAGCAAAGGAAAAAGTCAGGGAGAAATATTTACGAGAGCAGAGCTGGCTAACATTTCACGGTATCTTAATTTCCATGTTGGAGATATTTCTGAAAGAGGCATAAGGATGAGCAGCAGTTTCATTTTCAGAAGCTTCCTTTTGCTCCAGCTATTTGTTTGACAGGATTTGGGCTTGCATACTATTTTCTCTTTTGATTTTGCTAGATGTCTGCATCCTGGGGAGGCCTTGGGGAGCTGCTTCCCCTTTTGCCTACCTTTCTTAATGCTGCTGTCTATTTTTCTGCAAATTGTTTTCTCTGCTGCTGCAGTGGATCTTCACACTTAAAGTTTTTTCCAAGATTTACAGTGCTACAATGGCACCCAGTAAGAATACACTGGAAGCAAAGAAGTTTGTATGAACCAAACCTGGATAAGAGAAAGTGTATTTGAGAGCTGTCATCAACATCCAGCTCATAGAAGCATGGTGGTAAAAACAGACTTTAAATCCTCCTGTCATAAGAGAGCTCTTCTGTGGGGCAGATCTAACAGAGCACTTGGTGCTGTGCAGTGGCATCATGCGGCCACGGTGCCACGTGGCCTCAGGAGCAGGTGGTGCAGATATGTCCCTCCACTGCACACAGGGCAAGCCTGGCCCCTCGAAAGGCCTGCCAAGGAGGCCGGGCTGGGATGAGGAGGGCCATGATGCAGGAGGGTGCCTCCTGCTAGCTGGGCTCCAGGCACACCAGCTCTGTCCCAAAGGAAGCACCTTGAACTATGGGTTCATAAACTGAGGGAAAAAATTAAATGACTGGAGAAGATGGAGCCCATATTTTATTTAATATCTTTGTGATTAGCGAACCCTCATTTAGAAAGGAGAAATATGGGGCCAGTGCTTGCACAGCCCTTAAGGGCTCCCAGGAACGCCTGCTGCCTCCCGAGAGGGACATCAGGACATGTGAAAGCACTTCTTTCTCTCTCTCTGGGCCTGATTCATGCCTTCTCTTCTGTACAGTGTCATAGTTTCAATGATGGGTAGAAATCATGTTTTCTTTCTTCGCCTCTTCTCTGATATGCCTAGCATAGACCCTCCTTGTGGAACGTGCCTCTTGAAGATGAGAAATGTGGCCTTAAACCATTCCAGCTGGGTTTAGGCTGAAGTTAATTGCTGAGCTACTCAGTCAAGGACAAAATGTGTTTGGGGAACATTAGAGCCAACAGGGAAGTTTTCAGAGAGTTTAGATGTTTGCAGAATTAAGCTGCTGCTGACAAGAAAGGTTTGGGGATGGTGTTGGGTCATAATGTTGGACTTAGGAAAATCAAATCTTTTCATAAGCTCTAATCTTAATAGTGGATGGTAAAAGGGGAAGAATCACTGGTGTGCTTTTCAACTGACTGTATAGTTGTACAGCCACTGAATTTAATTCTTTTCTAGTTAAGCTTAAGGAGAAACACTTGAAAAATTGTAAATAAGAAGTGACAGAATCCAAGCCTTAAACACCTACTCTGATAGCCCAAGAGAAAGCTTGTAATAAAGAGGAAAATAATCCTTTGACAGAAAATAAACCTTAGAAAAAAAACATAGGCAGAAGCTGAATATATGCTGAGATTCAGTGAGAAGAAGAGGCCTTTCCTCTGGGACCACAATGGGATCCAGAGATTATACTTGAAAAAAAACACCCTACCACTCTCAAACCTCCTCCTGAAATTGTGCAGGCGTTTTGAGATCCCAGAAGGCCTCTTGCTTCCTCCTGCAGTGGGTGAGGTACTCAGTATATGGCTTTCTTAGCTATGAAATTTAAATAACTTAACTATAAATTGTTTTACAAACAGAGGCTGGCATCTTGTATTTCAGTCAGAGTCAGTGGTGATGTGTCCAGGTTTCCTGGAAATGCATTCAGAGAGACTTCTATTGATTTAGACCTTCACACAGATCTATTATTCCTAGCAAAATTCTCTGGGGGGTAAAGTTTGTTTTTTCAGACTATGGCTCTGCCAAAGAATTCTGTATTACCTATCAGACAAGGTACTTGACAAAATCAGTTTAAGGAAGATAAAGACATTTCATTTGGTTTAGAAAATAATGTAAGAAAATTCTATTATCTGGATGTTTGATTTTATTTTCCTGCTCCCAGTTTCACCTCACACCCCAGACATTGCTCTACTGTGAGACTGGTAGGAGTAACTGAGTCTGACTGTGACACATGGTAGAGCTGTGAACTATTTTGGCTCTGGCCTTGCAATAAACTCTGTGCAGGTATAGGGGTCTATCTGCATTGAACCTTAATAATAAACCCATTTAATCTGAACTCCTATGTAAGCTCATACAGAGAGCCTGATGGCTACCTGTGAGGCTCCTCAGTGGTTGGAGGCAAGAGCTTGGCTATGGGAATCCCCCAGGGACAGGAGTCCTATGCACGCAGAAGCTTTTTGCCAGCCTCTGCTGGAGTTTGGGGAGAAATAATTTGCCTTCTGCAGGACGCATTTGCCTTTGTTTAGAAGACCAGTAGGACCATTTCTGTTAAGATACATTTTGGATTTGGGGGCTAATAAAATCCTGTTATCCTTTTATGCTATCCGTTAAACAAGAGCATCGACCAGAACTCTGTATTGAACAGGTTTAACAGTGAGACGCTGAGCAAATGAAAAGGGGAAGGACAAGGAAAGGGCTTCTTGCTGGGGAGGTGTCCCATAGCAGGGCTCTGCATCTGTCTGAGTGCCTTTGACTGGCATCACCTCCTGGCCCCTTGGAGCCTTCAGGGCATCTGGGGGCTGCAAAGGGCCCCTTTCCGCAGGCAGGTGCTGACAGGAAACAATGCAGAGCCAGGCAGAAGAGTCACAGAAGGCTGGAAGAGCAAGAGGAAGGTGAACAAATAAGGATGAGCATTGTTAAGTGGTATATCCAAGTACAGATATTAACTAAGTTGCAAAAGTATTTTTATCTTATGTTCAGCCTGTGCAAATTTCATTCCTGCATGCTATAAATAAAAGTAGAGGTGAAGACAATGAATTATGGGGGAAAGAAAGGACTAGCAAACCCAGATCTTAAAATGATATATAATTTAACACTTAATCCTTGAAAAGATTCTGAGAAAGAGAAATGACTCAGACTTTACAATAAATGGTGATCTATAAAGAACTGATCTTTTCATGGGATGACTTTGGTGACTGTGATTCCATCTCTATATTTTTAATCTAGATAGCAAGAGTTATAAAAGTGAATTTAATATATTTATCATAAGGAGCTCAGTGTGGAATTTGAAATCACTGTGATGTGCTTGACCTGTAGGGTGGTTGTATATTGCTCTGTAGGCGAGGTCTTCTGAAAGTCTACATTTTTAAAGTAATATGCAAAACTGACCTTTCATGAGGTTCCTTTTTCCCTTCATTCATCACAAAAAAGTTAGTTTTGACCAGATACCTCCTGCAATTAATTTCAATAAGAGCACTGGAGCAAAGGCCAGACTACCTAGATAGGCTAGCTGTATTCATGTCAGCTGGCTCTAAGGAAATTTACCCAAGAGTATTTTAGGAATTATCCTGAGCAACCTCTAAACTGCTAATGAACATTTCTGAGAATTGCTGTAGGATAGGGGGTTCCAGAGGACTGGAAAAAGGCAAACAAGATCTATCTTTAGGGCAAGACTAGGAAAGGGACTGTGAGACTTATGATGATCAATGAGTTTAAATTCAGTTGCTAGAAATACTTACTAAACAGTCACTTAATAACCAACAAAACAGACAATATATAATTTTGTTAAGAGCAAATCACATGATACCATTCTAACAAAATTCTTTAACATGGTTAGAAACCTAGCAAAGTAGGGCAAATCACAGATAAAATTTAAATTGACCATTGTACAGCTTTTGATGAACTCATGTGATCTTTTCATAAGCAGGGTAAAGGAAAATGACCTAGATACAAATATGAGGTGGATATACAACTGACTGATAGCCACTATTTGAGTTTATTGTTCAGTGGGTTACTTAATTCAGAAGATACAAGAGGTTGAGCCCTATAGAAGTTTGTCCCAATATGATCAATTTTATTCTGCTGCAGAAAGGGATCTAGAAGATTACAATGGAGTGCAACTGAAAATACAATATACAGCACTGCTGCAAGACATTCAAATGCCCTTCTGGGATGAATTAACAGGTAGAAAAATATAGGAAGTAGTTCTTTTACTCTGCTTGGCACTAGTGACCTCAGCTGGAATATTGTACCCAGTTTTGGGCTGGGTATTTTTAGAAGAACATACCTCTACAAATCATGGAGTTCAGAGGTGAGCAACACAAATAGTAAGAAATGTGACTTCTTGGGAATGCTTGAAAGAACTGTGCCTGTATTTTCTAGAAAAAAGACAAGGATGATGCAAGTCTTCACATATACAAAACACATACTTTACCTCCAAAATTGGTAGGAAAATAAGTAATCTTGGTTGCTGAGAGCAAAAATAATTTAGATATTAATCTTAAAGGAAGAAACACCTTGAACTGAAGGGACAACTGAGCAGTGGCTATCTCAAGGGCTGATGGCATCCCCTACAGTGGAGATTTTTAAGAACAACTAAGGATGGTGTAAATCTACCTGATTTTGTCTCAAGACTGAAGATGGCCTAGATCAGGGTGGCTTGTTCTGCCGACCATCTGTAGATTGCTTGGACAATTTTTCCAGCCTGCTTCCAGCCTCCTCAGAAGTACACTGCAAGCTGTTCAGGGGTGGCACATTCTGTCCAGCTCATAGTTTCATAGAGAGCTTTCTCATATGGTGGGTGCAGGTCAGCTTCCCTGCTCAAAGAAGGACTAGAGCCATTCGGGGAGGACAGTGGTTGGGAGCAGGCTGCTGCCAGCGCAATTCATCTAGCTCAAAGTTCATTCTCTGCTCAAGACTGGGGATCATCTGGAAAACAGAGGAGCCAAGGAAAGGTTGTGTGAAAAACTTGGGTAGCAGCAGTGTACCCCTTAAACTGCAATCAAAAGAGATGACTGAGCAGATATTCCTGGATTCAAGATTTCCCTACTGAGGTCCTGGGACAGCTGGTGACCCATGCGCCTACGGTTCAGTGGTCCATAACTGGCCTACATAATCATCATATAGTTGTTCCCCATTAAAGATTTGCCAATAAAGCTAGATGGTATTCTGAGAAATATTCCAAACTTTGGCACTGATCCACTGGTTCAAAATGTGTGGAAGTCATTAGATGAAATGACCTCTTGAGGTCATTTTCAACCTCACACAGCAGAGATTTCTCTAAGGTAGTAGAGTAATTTCACTCTTCTTTGGAATAGCAGCAGGAGTAAAAATGGAAGAGCAAATAATTGATAAAAAATGGCATAGTTTCAGTATCTGTTAATGATATAGCAAGCTCATGACACTTCTATTTATGCTATGCATAATAGAGTGCTAATGCAGATTTGAGAGAGATGGTGTATTAAGTTATGCCATTTGAGAATTATATAATATCTCATCTTTAGGGAAAACTTCTGGCAAATAGCTAAACTGTTAAATTGTATTACTTGAGAATTACAAATAGTGTAATTTGGGGGGAAGATTGTGACAGGTACAACTACTTGCTTTGTCTTCTCACACAGGATGAGATGCCTTATTTTTCTCAAATGCCATAATTGGTCAAGGATTTGTGATAGATCAATATTCCTTAAAACAATATTATAAATCTGAATCATTACAGTTTCACCTGTCAGGAAAGAAAAGAAAGAAAAGTTCCTGCATATGGTATCTCACTGATACATACTGAAGTTTACCCTGCAGGGCAGGAAATCTGCTGTGGAAAGACCCAATTTTAATGCTTCAAGACTTCAGATGTGTGAAAGACAAGATATCATTACATTGACACATAGGATTGGATAAGGGCATATTTTTACTTGGGACCTGCTACTGTGCTTATCAGGGAAATCCCCTGTCATACAAAGGTCTGATGCAGCCTCGTTTTGTGAAGGACAGGGACTGATCTAGCTGGGAATATGCCACAGGTATTATCTGAAGTTACAATCCTACTCGAAAGCCTCAGCAGAGCACTACATGGGTGGTCCACCTCTAATGCAGGATAGTGCTTTCATCCAGCCCTAATAATTAAATGGCAGAGTATGCTACCATGTTTCTGTTGCGGTATCCAACGGTCACCCTTAAAATGATAAGAAATCAAAGTGTCCGAACATGGTAAATAGGAATGTAAGCTGTTTACATAATCACTGTTTACATTCTGTTAGAGGTGACAAAATCATCAAGAAAAAAATTATCAGTGTTGATAAAGAGCATATCAGTAAACAGCAGATTAAGCAGGACACAGGGAGCCTTACAGCCCAATTATACATAATTTGCCATGGACATGGTTTGAGAAAGAAATGCACACAATGATTTAGAGAAAATTGCTTAGCTTGGCCACATTCTTATTAACAAGACAACAGTGCCTGAGAGCAAACTGTCCTTGAAAAATATCTCCTGGAAATAATAGTGTGTTGTCATCCTTTGCCTTGTGATGAAGAAGAGCCTTTCCTCCCATTCCCCACCCTGTCTAAGGTTTGACCGTCACTGGAGCCTCTTCAAAATCTACCTGACCTACATGCTTGCACACAGCTGCTTTGGAGAGCCAGGGTCTACACCATTAATCATTACAGGCCTTCAGCAGTCAGTTTTTCAAGATCTATGCAGTGACTTCCTCCTACTTCACAACCACGGTACTGTGGATCTGAGAAGTGGTGATACATCTCCCAGCTCTGACATACCTTTTTATCCAATTAACATTCTTGCATCCTGCCTAAAGTCCTATTCCCACCATTTTCTGCACTCATGCATTGACTGCAAGCACAGAGACAAATCAACCATATTGCCAGAGAAGTGAATGTATAGATCTACCAGCAGTCTAAGGAAAATGACTTTACAGCTGTACTTTATCCCAGCTGTTTATGAAAAGCATGCATTTTGTTTCACCACACCTTCAGCAGTGGCCCCACGGGGCATTTTGTTGATCAAATTTAAACATGACAGTCAGCTTTCAAGGAAGTTTTCAAAATCAAAACATACTGAGGTGGATAAAGATGGTGACTTGTTGCCCATTGTCTTCATATGATGAAAAAGGGATATGAGAAAAGTTTTACAATGCCATTAAAGTAACATGAATATTAAGGACAGAGTGTCAAAAAATGATAGCCTAGGAAAGTCTGAAAGGTGCAATGCCTTTTCTAGTGGCTTAATCTTTCCTTAAAAGATGAACTGTGACCCATTGCCTAATGGACTTCAAAATGAATAATGAGAGAATACATCCAGAATAGATAAAGAATCTGTTAAGGAATATTTGGATAAGTTAGGAAGGACTCAAATTACCTTTGCCTTTGACAGAATCTCAGAAATCACTGAGCACTTTTTGAGTTCCTGGGAAATGGGGAAAATCCCAGAAAACTAGGGAAGGATAGCCTTATTACCATCTTGAAAAGAGGGACTAGGTTTATGTAAAGAATATCTGGCTAGGAAACAGTATTGTAGAAAAGGATCTGTAATGGACAACAAATTGAACATGACTTCAAAGTGTTTTTTTCATCAATAAGGAAGAAATCACTCTGGGATGTTTGAATAGGGGTAATATATGGAAGACATGGGTGATAAATACTGTCCTTCACATGGTAAAGTCTTGGTCAAAGCAATATTTCTAGTATCAGAGTCCATGTTTTAAAAAATATATAGGTGTAATGAGAAGACATTTATTTATTAAGAAGGTTAAAAAAAATCTATAAAAACCGATTTTTATAGAAAAGGGGAGATGAAGGGGAAGTGTAGGTGTTAATTGTGTAAAAGGTAGCTATAAACAGAGAAGTGGTCAGTTATTCACCATTTGCACTGAGAAACTAATCTGTGAATATACAAGAACAATAAGGCTTATGTTAAATATTAGGGAAACTTTCTTACTGTCAAGGCAGTTTGGTACTACACCAGGAGACAGTTGGATCCTCAACACTGGAAGTTTTAAAAATAGTTTAGACAAATGTCTCATTGCCTGAGATCAGCAGTTGGACTATATGACCTTTTGTGCCTGGCATTTCTATAATTCATTTCTTCTAGCACATACCTTGATTTTTAAGCAATCTATTTTGTGGCACATTCAAATTCCAGCTACAAGCTCTTTGTTTTGTTGGCCATATGCTTTTGAGCACAAAATCATGTGCTGTGCTTGACAAGCTGAAAGGCTCCAGGGACATCCTGTTGGAAAAACAAAAAGAAGAAATACTAGGAAGGTGAGTGAAGAAGAAAGGAAGAATATATTAGCTATCCAGCTCAGAGGAAGTGTTGCAAATATCACCAACCAGTTCCTCTTGTCTTTGAGCCCAGATAATCACAGGCTGAGTTTGCAAGCTCAGCACAGGGGTGCTGTGTAACATGTATATTTATGGTCTCATGACCACTGCAGGAGTTTAATGAGTATTTCAGTGTGGGGGAAAACACCATGAACAGATGGAAAGGCAGCAGTAATCCACAGACATATTGACGAGGCATGCAGGCCAACTGGGTGCTGACCAAGCCCAGCTGTCTCTCTCTTTGGTCTAGTCTGTTTGGGAGAAAAAGAGGCAGTTTCAAGTAACACTCTGTGAGTGAATTTCCGGTTAGTGTTGATGTAGTGTGACTATTTTTCCAGACCCTGTCTTATCCATAACCAAGATGCCATCTTCACTGCCTAGGAATTGCCACCATTCAGAGCCTGCACCATGATGCAGCACAGTATTTTTTCCTCTTGGTGCTGAGTCTGTGTAGAGAAGGCTGCCTCTGGGAGAAAAAAGTGAGCCTAGGGAGGAGACAGTAAAAGGTGCCTGCTCTCCCATAGCCATGATAAATCCTCTGCTGTTCTGGGCCTACAAAATTATTGGACAGAGATTGTATCTGCACACATGCCCTTTTTATGTTGCCTGCCCAATAAATCTCATAAAGTTCTTATGTAATTACTGTATGCAACTCATATGGCAAGGAAGAGAGGCTTACTTTGGCTCAGTCTAAACCTTTTCCTAATCAAATTCAGCTGAACAGAAAACCACTACTTTAATACTAAAAAAGAGTGCTTGTGGAGAAGCTTGCTTCAGCTTAGCTGTATGAGTTAAAATTCACATCCGGTTACACTAGAGCAATTTGTTGTGTGACCAAGGCCTTATCATAGAATCACAGAATAGTTGGGGTTGGGAGGCACCTCTGGAGATCGTCTGGTCCAACCCCCCTGCTCAAGCAGGGTCACCTAGAGCAGGTTACCCAGGACCATGTCCAGCTGGTTTTGAATATCTGCAAGGATGGAGACTCCACAGTCTCTCTGGGCAACTGTTCCAATGTTCAACCACCCTCACAGTAAAGTGTTTTCTTGTATTCAAGTGTACTGGTATGTAGGTCTCAACACTAAGGCATCAAGGATGTAGGAGGGTCTAAGAGAAACTGGAGCAGAGACCCTTTAACTTGTCAAGGACAAAAAAAAAAAACCCAAAAAACAAAAAAAACACAACTCTTAGGAAAGGCTCTTATAAAAAAATCACTGTGTGGTGAAAGAAACCATTTTCATTATGAGGAATGACTGGTAGTAACCTGGAGCTGTTCCTTGTCTAACGGCATTTCAGTAAGTTTGCAGTGCCTTGGTGCAGCAGACCCAAAGAAAAGCTTGGATGGATGAAAGCCTGTCTGTCTGGTTTTTATTTTTTGTGTTGTTTTTTTTTTAAATGTATTGGTTAGTCTACTAGAAGATACTACTTCTTAACAAGCTTGCCTCACATGTTAGGACACTAGGGCTACAGAAACATTACCTCATTAATACAACATTACACTACAAACAAAACACCGAATAACACGTTCCACTCTGTCAGTATCAGGGCCAAGGGTCAAGTAGCCTTTTTTCATTCTGAATCTTTTTCATATAGCTTTTAACTTAGATTTTTAACATATCCAAGGCCTGCTCAAAATATAAGCAAACTGGCCAGGTACCAGGACTCAGGTAGAGCTCAGTGACTTCTGAAATTAGCTATATGAATATGGGTGAGGAGTAGTCAAACAATGTAAGGATGATCCTCTTAATATTATCTGAAAAGGTACATTTAAAAGAACACTGAAATTACAAATGCTGAATCATAATGCAAGTGCTCAAAGAGACCAATTTAAGGTTCAGCCAGCAATTCTAATTAATTCTAATATTTCCTATCTTTGAATGCTTGATTTTGCATTTCTGCTAATATCCTTGTAACACAGATTTTGTGTGTGCAGTTTTCTAGGTTGAAAAGCAAACAAACCCTTTCCCTTCTGTGCAATTACGTTACTCCTGCAGGCTATCTCCAGAGATCAAATTTTTCACTCCACCCCACAGACCTTTGCCACTTGAGCAAATGCTGTAGTTGTGAAATGTCATCTAGAACCTGGCTCAGCATCAGTGGGACACCCTCTGGCATCGTTTTCAGGGGTGTTTGCTGCCAGCAGATGGTGAGACCCTTGATTTCCACTCAGACCAGCCTCTGGAGGGCCTCCCTGAGCAGATTCTTGGTGTGTCCATTTCCCACCTCTTCCAATCGTGATCACTGAAGGCTGTGGCACATAGGAATAAATGAATCTCTTCAGAGTTGAAGCTTCAGCTCTGTGTTTCAAACATATTTTTCCATTTGTATAATGCACTTGTTTGCATTTCAAACAGTATTTGCTTTTGTGATGACTTTCATCATAGCTATGGATATCCCTGTTCACTCTGATTGTCCCCCTCACACCATGTCAAACCTGTCCAACCTCACTCTGTCCTTATGTGGCATTTTAGGCTTCTGGGAGGCAGGTATGACACCTTGCTCATATCAACTGCTTTGACCATAGAGGTCCAAATGGCATTTGCAGCTCTTCTTTCCAGGAATCTGTAGCTGGTTGCTATAGTGATAAACAAGTTGGCTTATTAGGAAAAAGAACAAAGCACTAGAGAAAATGATTTCAAAATGGCCTACATGCATACATAAACATGCAATCTTGTTCTTCATTACCAGCTCAGACAGCTGGTTTCTTGTTTCTGGAACAGCGCAAACCCCAAATATATTATTTTAGCAAGTCCAGCTTGGTCTCCACTGCCTGTCTTTCCTGACAGACTTCCTCTGTGTGTGTGGTGTTCCTCTGCTTCTGAGAAGGAGAATTAATTTTCTTGGGGACTTCCACAACTGAAGAGTGTAGAAAACATTGTCCCTTAAAGAAATTGTTAGTTGATCAAATGAGGCTGAAATAAGTATAAAGGAACAGATGAAGACAGAAGAAATGATGGGTTTTCTGCATTCTATGCTGTTTCTCTTCTTTGCTTTTTTTTCTTCTCCTCATGCTGATGTCAAGGTGCCTGTATGCAGACTTAGGGTGGCTATCTGCATCTGTCAGCTGGTAGAACATTATATTCTCTGTAGGAAAGTTGGCTCGAGCATTGGTCTTTTGGGCCTTCAGTAAAGAATAATAAACCTGTCCTTGTTTAAATTCCTGGACATGCAGTGACTCCACTGAGATCAGGCTTGAGCCCTTGAATGTGCAGTAGACAGTGTAGTAGACAGATACTGCAGATAAACAACTAGCTGCACCACTGGTGTTGGCAACAGGGTTTTGGTTTCTATGACCATGGGACCCTGTTTGAAGATCGACAACTTATTGGGAGATATGGGATCCATCTCACTAAGTGGGGCACATGCGTCTTTGCCAACAGGCAGGCCAACCTAGTAAGGAGAGCTTTAAACTAGGAAAGATGGGGGAAGGGGAGAGTTATGGAAACCATGCAGTCAGCAAAATGGGGCTCAAGTGGGGATAGCTCCAGCAATTGCATGCAGTTAAGGAAGTACCTACAAGACAAGACTATGGGGAATCCTCTTGCACCCCTCCTGGGAAATCAGCATGCTTGAATACCTCTCTGAAGTGCCAGTACACAAATGCATGCAGCATGGGGAATAAACAGAAAGAATTAGAGATCTGTGTGCAGTCACAGGGCTATGATCTCATTGCAGTTACAGAGACATGATGGGATAGCTCACAACTGGAATGCTGCCATGGATGGATACAAGTTCTTTAGGAAGGACAGGCCAGGAAGGCGAGGAGGGGGAGTCACCATTTATGTGAGAGAGCAACTGGAATGTATCAAGCTCTGCCTAGGGGTGGATGATGAGCGGGTCGAGAGCTTATGGGTAAGGATTAAAGGGCAGGCTAGCATGGGTGACACTGTTGTGGGTGTTTGCTACAGGCCACCTGATCAGGAAGAGGAAGTAGATGAGGCCTTCTACAAACAGCTGGAAGTAGCCTCACAATCACAGGCCCTGGTTCTCATGGGGGACTTGAATGGGGTATCTAAAGGGAGAGTGTAAAGAAGACAGAGCCAGACTCTTCTCAGTGGTGCCCAGCGATAGGATGAGAGGCAACGAGCACAAACTGAAACACAGGAAGGACTGTCTGAACATAAGGAAAAACATTATTACTGTGAGGGTGACAGAGCACTGGAGCAGGTTGCCCAGAGAGGTGGTGGAGTCTCCATCCCTGGAGATATTTAAAAGCCGTCTGGACACAATCCTGGGCAATGTGCTCTAGGTGACCCTGCTTGAGCAGGGGTGTTGGACTAGATGATCTCCAGAGGTCCCTTCCAACCTCAGCAATTCTGTGATTCTGTGACACTGCTGTGAGAAACAGGGCCAATGCTGTTTTTAGGCTATTGACACATTTTGGTTGACTGAGTCAAGCCACAAGGTATCGTTTCACTAGATGCTAAACATCTAGTGAATGCATAACACTAGAAACTAAACTGCATATATTTAATTTAGATAGGCAGGCTAGTCTTTTGTCTACCATGTTTTGAGTCACTTTTTATCTGTTTTTACCCATCACAGTAACTAGGCTCATGAACCACCAGATTTGATTATCCATTTTCAGTTATCACCAGTCGCTGCTGTTGAAAGCAAATGGCCAAATATTCCAAAGCAATGAACCATCCATGGGTTAAATTTACTCAATTACAGTCATGTGAAATAGGAACTATTTCTCTACAGTATTTTATGCACTAGTTAAAAATAATTGCACATTTTTATATGTTTATCCAACTGTTTTTGCTTCTGTTTCCCACAGAACTGTAATAGTTTTATCAGCTGCAGAGCCTACAAAACAATCAATTTTAATAGCTTTTTCCAAACGCTATCTATAACTCTGACTGTCTTTCCAATATCTGTAGAAGAACAGTCTGTAATGTTATACCCAGCTTGAGGAAATCCTGATGCTCAGAAACTGAAGGGAAACTCAAAAGCTGTTTTGAGCAAGCAAAAGGCTTGCCTGCTGGGCATGTCCAGCTGAGAGGCTGGTGGTAGCAGAAGCCTCTAGACAGAGCTGCCTGATGGCGCGTGACCATCTGAGCAGGAGAAAAGCAAAAAGAACTGAGTTGGTGTAGAGGAAGCAGGTATGCAGATGGCATAGCTATAGCAACTCTTACGCCATGCCTGTCCCTTTCTACAGATGTTGGAAAGGCTGCAGCCAATGGAAAGGGGATAAACTGGGGCATGCAATTCATGGCTAACATTATGGTCCCTGATGACTGTGTCCAGCCAGTGCAAGCTGGAAGAGTCTGCAGCATGCTCTAATCTGAAAAAAGCGTCTGTGGTCCTATACAGAACGTTCCCAGGAATGAGATTTCTCTTGCAGGTAAGTGCATATTCACACTCTGTTTTCTGACACTGTATCAGGCATTCCCTTGCCAGAGCTGGGCATCCTCTGCTGGTAGGAACAGTGCGTAAAACTGAAGTAGAGGTAGTCTTTTTCAAAGCAAACAGAAAATTGGGTGCCCAGCCCCAACACATCTGTGACAAAAATCTTTAGAGAATGCGGGCAGCAATCAGCAACGCCAAAATAGATGAGCCAAGCAATAAACAGCTGCAAACAATTCTGGACCAGATCCTAAAGAGAAATGCCTGCCCACACACCATCATACAACTCAGAACATGCACTGTGCTACATATTGTGTGTGAAACCATAGGAACAGTCTGAGTCACACCATGATTGGTACCATCCATCACAAGTTAGAAACTTGTCCTTTGTTTCAGAGTAACACCCGAGGCCTCAAATCAAATGTGACAATTTTTATAATAAACAGTGCTGAGATGTTTTGTAGCAAAAACCTATCTCTGCAGACAGTCTGTCCCCACAAATGAAATAGATATTTTATTGGGTCCCTCCAATTTCCAAGAGAAGAACATTTGCTTATCTGGAAACAACAGTTCAATAAATAATATTTTTGTTTGTATATAGTGCCTTTCAACCACAGGAATTCCATGGGAATTCTCTCTTTTACTTTTCCATGTAAGATAATCTATGCCTAAAGCTAACAGAAAATGTGTTGCATTTACTACCATATGCTTGACTTACGACCTCTGAGCCTGTTCTGTAGCATGTGAAAACATCTTACAACAGTTCTGGAGTAAAAATACATTATCAAATAGCCAAGTATCTTGTATCATTATATTACAGATGTTATATACAGTTAGAAGCAGTAAATACTTTGTTAGCAAATGTACAGAAACATTAAATTTAGCTACCAAATTGCAGCAACACAATTAAAGAGATGGAAGAATACCAAATAGTCCATCAGAATATCTCCCTGGTGCTGAGTTAGTGTTTGTGCTCCTTTCTAAACTGCTGCAGTTAAATTAGCTATTCTTATTGCTGCCTTTATTAAGGTCTTATAGCCACAAACTATTAAATATTCTCTCTAGGCTTGGCTCTGAATACGTGCACAAAAGTCCCACTAAAGATAGTATTTTTGACTGAAAAAGACTCAGCACTCAGTGAAGAATGTCAATTAAACACATTCATTTGTTACCCTTAGTTTCTAAATTCTGCCCCAATAGATTTTTTTAGTGTCCTGACATGGTAATATATAATACCTGGAAGTTACTAGCTTTGAATTCACTCTTCTGAAATGACTCCTGACTTTCAGATGAGAACAAACAATACCTTATTGCTATGTTGCTTAAATACATGTGTTTGCATTATTTGAATGAATTCTCTCTGTAAATACTGCTGTACAGTAAATGAGAAACAATGGCATGTTCAGTCATTGGAGAGAGATGTTATTTAGATTATCGTCCTTTATCTAAACTGCATCAGCACAAAATGGGCAACTGTAATTTCATGTCTGGTATGTTTTTGATTTGGATATATCGAACTGTTTATGCTTGCTGCATTCCTCCATATTATTTCATTAATCACATAACAACCCTTCCCTTTTTTCACTAAACATGCTAACTCTAATTATCTCTCTGCTACACAGATGTTTCCTCATTTAGATGTTCAGTGCATGGTCATGCATCGCCCTCACTTTCCCATGGATTTCAGCCTGTATTACATCACTTTAATGTCCTTTCTGTCTGTGAGCCCTCTGGGTTAATATGTACCTTTGAATAACAAATTGATTGCTAGAAAGATATGAATGATATATACAGTCCTCATTATATGTATTTGTTACACACATGCAAATGTGAAGGATACATATAAAACACAAACGAAAGCAATAGTTTAAACCAAGGAGGCTAGTGAGAAAACATAATAGATTTGTTTAACCCCCACTATTTCCACTGATCAATGATAAGTCATTGTATTTGATATGAGATAGTCCACAAACTGGTGAGACTACAATTTGGCCTATAAAGGGGTGAACGTTTTAAACAGAGAATTAATGGGAATGCAGAAATTTGTAAACACCAATATTGTGCCTCTGTGTTTTCTGCAACATAAAGATGTAAAACCGTAATTCAACTTGTAAACAAGTGTTCAGGTACGACGGTAGGGAATGTTGAAAAAACGCACTGGAAACTTCCCCAGTAAGAGAATTCATAAGAGGTTTTAGATCATGCATTTCATGTGCGTTGTGGCACTCGAAGAACAGCCTTTTGCTCAAATAAAATAAAGACAGGTGATTATAAAAATCTCATATATGATTGATTTTTAAAAAGAAGCTCTCAAGTAATTTTCATCTCTAGAGAAGAAACAAAGTAAAAGCTGATAGAAAAACAGGAAAATAAGATTCAGAAAAATACAGGCATGCATGACAGACTGTGGTTTACCACTGCTGGTAACCCCGCTCTCGGAAGTGGCAGGACCGGCGGGGGACACCGCCTGAGGAGAAGACACAGAAGGCTGCAGTGACGATCGTCAGGGCACAGCCAGAAGAAAGGCGCCCAACTGTCCTGCCTCATTTACAACTTCTCACTTTTGCTGAGCTCACAAGACATTCATCCCTTAAAAAACAGAAGCAAGCGGCCACCCGCACGCGGGGAGCGGCGCAACGCGGCGCCCTCCCCGCTGCCTCGTGGCGGCGGCGGAGCGGGGCCGCCGGGCGCCCGGGGGGGAGGCGGCGGGCGGGGCGGCGCCCCCGGCCCAGCCCGCGGGGACCCTCCCTCCCTGCCGCCCGCCCCCGCGCACACGCTAGAGCCGCCCGGCGAGGCGGCGGGGAAGGAGCGGCTCCCGGGAGCCCCCCGCCCGCCCGGCGAGGCGATGCTCAGGGAGGAGGAGGAAGGGCGGCCGCTCGCGGAGTAGGCGAAGCGCGGCGAGGCACCTGCCCCGCGGGCTGCCGGAGGGCACCGCGGGGCGGCGGCGACTCCGCGGCTCCCCGCGCCCGCAGGAGGAGGAGGAGAAGGAGGAGACGCCGCGCTGCGCGGCCGCCCCGCAGCCCCGTCCCCGCGCGGGCCGAGCCGGGGTCCCCGCCGCCCCCCGCGGCCATGCGCTGAGCGCCGCCGCGCCCGCGCCCGGCGCGCCGTCCGTGGGGCGGCGGTGAGCGGAGCGGCGCGGCGGCAGCCAGGGCAGCATGAAGTCACTGCTCTTCAGCCGCTTCCTGCTGCTGCTGCCCTGGGTGCTCATCGTCATCATCGTGCTGGACATCGACAGCAGCCGGGCGCCGCTGCCCGCGCTGGCGCCCCGCGGCGGCAGCCGCCCCGCGGCGGCGCGGGCGCCCCCCTCGCGGCGGCCCGAGGCGGCGCTGCCCACCATCTATGCCATCACGCCCACGTACAGCCGCCCGGTGCAGAAAGCCGAGCTCACCCGCCTGGCCAACACCTTCCGCCAGGTGGCGCGGCTCCACTGGATCCTGGTGGAGGACGCGGCGGCGCGCAGCGAGCTGGTGAGCCGCTTCGTGGCGGGCGCCGGGCTGCCCTGCACGCACCTCCACGTCCCCACGCCGCGCAGGTACAAGCGGCCCGGGCTGCCTCGCGCCACCGAGCAGCGCAACGCCGGCCTGGCCTGGCTGCGCCAGCGCCACCAGCACCTGCCGCTCCCCCAGCCCGGCGTGCTCTTCTTCGCCGACGACGACAACACCTACAGTCTGGAGCTCTTCCAGGAGGTGCGTGGCGGTGGGGGGGCGCCCCCTGCCCTGCCCTGCCCTGCCCTCCCCTCCGCCGCTGCCCGCGCGCCTTGCCTCGCCTCCCCTGAGGCTCCCGCCTCGCCTCGGCCGCCCTCCGGCGCCGGCCGTTAACGGCCCGCGCGCCCGCCGCCCTCCGGCGCCCGCCGCCGGGCTGCGCCCGGTCTCCGCTTCTCGGTGGCCCTCACCTGAGCGCGGGCACGGACGAGTCCAGCCTCCTCCTGCCCGGTCCCAGCACCTTGCGGCGCCTCGGCCAGGCTCCCTGCGTTGCCGGGGGCTGCGTGCATGCGGCCGCCGCTCTCCTGTATTTACACTTCCTGGCGTTTTCTCACCCCTCCCGGCTCCCCAACTTCGCAGTGCTGTTTTCTCGTTTTTCTGCTGGGCGAGGCCGGTTTGGGGCTTATATAACGGATCCGATGTTTGTGTTATAGCGGGGGTGAAAGGCGCGCTGATTTTTTCGGACTGTGCCTCCCTCCTTGGAGGGCAAACTCGCATCAGGAGTCATGATCCTGCGGGGTTTTACTTGCCCCGAATGAATTCATCCAGATCCTGCTCCTTCACAAGCAGTTGCCCACTCTTTTTGAAGCCTTTCATTCTTAAAAGCAGCAGACAGTTTTATATAATAGCTCAACATCCTCTCAGGAGTCTCTGTTGTAAAAGGACATGTTTTGTCTTGGTTTCAGCCCCTCGGTCAAGTGCTTGCTCCTTTCTGGTAGGAACTGGCAAATACTTGGGAATGAGGTTATCCAGCTTGCTTTCTGATTTCCCACTGGCAAGAAAGAGGGGTGTTTAGTGAGTGGACATAAAACAGCAGAAGAAAGATCATGTACATCTGTAACCTTGGCAAAAAAATGAGGGAGGGTAGTGGTAGAGTAGATGGGCAGGCTGGTAGGGACTGTACAAGAGTTTAGACAAATTGAGATCAGTGGCTTTCATTGGTGAAAAGTACATTATTTTGCAGTGTGCACCAATGTTCTGTATCTTGCAAATACTGTGTTTCCTCAAATGCTTTACAATTGGTAGGTTAAAATGAACATGGTATACAGAAATGTGAAGTCCCTAGAGCAAGTTGTTTTAGGAATGCTTGTGTTGGTTTGTTTTTAGATTTATAGTGCATCAATTTCTGTTTTCAGTATTTTGACAGGTACACGGTTCCCATTCAGCAGGGATGCCGTAGTTTCTTTCTGAGTTTGTCATTCAGCATGGGAGCTGCTAATTTGAAGATCTTTGTCTGGAGGCTAAATCTTTGTTATAACTGATTTTTTTAAAATCTCATGGCTGTGCTTAGTCTGTTATAATGCAGAGCAATTGCATATACCAGTCTTTGATATGATGGGAGTGTCTGTGTCTATTCAGAGATATAAAACTAATCTGGCTCACTCCTAGGGAGTCTGTGAGCTGATACAGAAAATACACCTCGCTACGATGAGTAGTATGGGACAAAAGATATTTGGAGACAAATCTCTAAATTTTTGGAGTACAAATGTTTAGGACAAACTAAAGGAATAGTATTGACAGGCACACCACTTGAGTGACTCACAGCTACTGAAAGGGCAGAGTCAGTTTTATTCTTTTATTATTTTCCACACTTTGCTTCTAATTGCAGTGGATGTTGAAATAAAAGGATACAAACTACCTTTCTAAAGAGCTAGGCCGTGAATTCAGGAAAGCAGGTGATAAATCTGTCTGAAGGGTTAACCTTGAAAATTGCAGGCACAACAGGCAATCTGTGTTTGTTTTTGCTGAGGAGAATGCTAACCTTACATGTATAGCTGAGCAGTCCTAAGACTTCTCTTTGACCAGGGTTCAGTTGCTAGGAAAGAAGTTTTTAATTTGAATCCTGTGTTTACAGGCAAACATGTTTGCATGGTTGAGTTCTTCATATGAAACGTAATAGTTGAAAAGCTCTGTTACTGGGGTGGAGAAAGATTTTTGCTTCCCTTATCTATATATCTCTATAGTTATATAGAGATAGTATAACAGTTATATCCCTATAAATGTTTCCTGATATCACCAATGAGCTCTATGTAAGACGGGTCTCTGGACCACTAGCAACAATAACATGGTGAATTCCTGCCTGTATCTTGACCTGGCAAAATTAAAAGTAGATAGTCTCTTTGCAGATGCTCCCAACTTGATGCATCTTTGTGATGAGTGGGAGAATACATTTGGAGAGAGACAGTAGTCTTGTTTTCAATCAAAGCATTGCTTGGAATTTTATTTCTTGTTTAAAAAAAAAATTCACTGTTTTCACGGATTATGACTTGACACTCTGAAGTAAATCCCCATCTCTTCTTCAGGAGTTGATTGATTTATGAGGGTAAACTGTGCTTCTCTTCTCCAAGCATGAAGAGAACAACTTCAGAACGCATCACATGAAGTCTAGTAGTAATTCCTTTCATGAAAGTGGCTTTAGTGATACCTGAGAGGGAATTTTTTTTCTGTATGCTGTTTCATGTACCCTACCAGGCACAATTCTCCAGAGCTGCAGTTGCCTAATCCATGATTTCAGTGGAGAGCTGATTAATGGCTCTCCATAGGCTGCCCAATCGGAAGAGTGGTATAAATATGGAGCAGGGAGACAGCAGCTCCTGAATTCTGATCCTACTGCTATGGTTTACTGACTGGGTGACCTTGAACAAGTTACAGTCACAGGCAGGCCAGGAGACATGCAGATTTCAAATTGCCAAAAGCAGTGTGCATCAGGTTCTGGCCCACAGCAATTTAGTACATCTGCCAGCTTTTTAAATAGTAGGTCTATGTTCTTGGTAATGGTTTCCTTCAGAGTTAGTGTCGTTGACAACAGCGAGGACTTATTGGCGGGGGGGGATGGTAACTAACGTTGGTTTTGTAGTTGGTTAGAACCACAAAACCAGCACAACAGCAGTGATGGCATTAGGTGTGAGGTTTGCTCATTCATTTAGACAGAAAGCATTACCAGAGCAGGTGTGCCAGGGAACTTCACATTAGTGAAGGATCGTGTTTAAGGCAGCTCCTTTGCTATAGGTTTCCCTAGTGCCCTTACAGAAGACAGAGCCTTTTTAACAAAGCAAGAACAACAAAGGCTTTACTGTGAATGCAGGTATATAAGCCATAAGGATGCGCTCAAAAAGGAACTTGCTTTGATGTAAGATGCCATGGGACACTTTTGAGAGGTTTTGATTAAGATATTCTAATCTCTGTCCAAAGTACTTAAAATGTGCTTATTCCTATCATATCATTATCAGATGTACTCGATATGTAGTGAGCTGGTCCCATTAGAGCTGGGCAAAAAGGAAGTGCTTCATGGAAATTATGAGCCCCCCACCCCCAAATTACAGTAGTGCTTTTTCTGGAAAATACCACCATCTGTGGTAAATTTGGAACCCTGTGGCACTGTTCATAATTGTTGTTTTCCAAGACACATGAAACATATGACGTGCATATAGCTTAGTTTTTGACTGGCAAAAATATGTCTTCAAAGTCAAACTGAACAGAGTCTGAGCAGGTTTACTTCTAGTTTCTAGAATATGGTGGAGTGTGTAATTTGTCTTTCTGCTGCCACAATGTATTTGGCATGGGCTCAGCTGAGCATTTTGTTAAGTTAGGCTAACCTTTTCTTCCCTGAAAAGGCTTCAATGAGAGGAGCAATTGGTTCAGCGATTGTAAAATACTTCAGAGTGCTAACTGGAGTCACAGTGATGATGACAAAATATTTCCAGGAGAGGAGGCGTGGCCTTTAAGTTATTCATAACTCTTTCCACTTGAGAGTATATCAGTGCTCAAGTGAAGAATCATCAGTGCTCAAGTGAAGAATCATGCTTTTACTGTAATACTGTTGCTTCTGGTGTACTGTATTTGATCATTTATTCTTTTGGGATCCAGAAACTAGAAACTGATTTTTTTTTTTCCTACTTAGATATTATCTGTCCACCTGGAGATCCATCTCTCCATCAGAAACAACAGTCCCTGTTCTGAAAATGTCTTTAGCAGTTGAACATCAGGTTGTGCTCCTAATAAAGCCAGTGAGAAGACTAAAATCCCAAATGCGTTATTTGATATGCTTTACAGATGTTTCTACATGAATCATCATAGCTTCTTTCTATATTTTACTTGTCGGCTGTTCCTTTTGGAGTGACACTGTGTCATGGTTTCTGTTGCATTTGTCCTTCATCTTACTCCTGAGTGCAAGTTATTGTAATATTGTGACTGATGCCTAGCAACTACCGATTTTATATTTTTACACTTCCAGAAAGAAAGTCTTAGATAAGGCTGGCATGCCATCTTTGTAGAGAGATTTTAAAGTGAGCTCAGCCTAAGCACTGGAAACTGAAGGTACACAGTTGAAGTTCCGCTTTCTGTAGCACTTCACATCCTTCATGTGTTTGTAGGTCTCAGTTACTTTCTCTGCCCTTTCCGTATTTTGAATAGTTGACCAAAGGTCGCCACTTTCTTACATGTTTATATGTGCAAGTTAGAGGAATCAGTATTGGAAGTCCAGTCTACTGTTGATTACACAGAGACTCTGCTGAAACTTCTGGGGGTGAGTGGTGAGCTGCTTAGGGAGTAAAAAGGAATAATGATCTTTACATATATAAGAAGGTAAACTTGATATATTTGGAAGTGCATTGATTTTTAGAGTTTCCTGTCTATCACCTTTGGTTGCAGTTTGCTCAGATACCTAAACTGAGATGCAGCTGGAATTAAAGTGCTTAAATCTAAAACTGTGATCCATGATTTCCCTCAGTGCTAACTCTAGCTCTTTGGGCATTGGTGTCTAAGAATTTGTAGCAAGATTTGCTAGGTGCCTAAAGAATGCAAGCATAGTATATACTACTGTCTTATCTGAGTGTGAGTTGAGGATTCACAGACTGGGTTTCTTAGAGGAACCCACCCTATAGAGCATTTTGAATACAGACTTGCAACACTGAGTTCAAAATAAGTCTCAGCATTTATTATCATTTCCAAGGAAAAAATTCTCAGTAATGGCACACACACTTTATATAACAGCCTAGTAGTTTGCCCAGTTGCCCACTAAGTTGGAGACCAGAATTCAAACTGCCATTGCTGAGCCTTGTGCAAGAATGCCTGAAATATCATGCTACGGTTGAATCTGGGAAGGGGGTAGGAGGAGAGAAAGTTAACATCCTCCACCCCCTCTCTTGAAATTGAGGCAGTCTTCAGAGGAAATCCAAGATTCTTGGAGCCACAGAGAAGACAAGAAGGAATAGGAATATGATCAGTAAAGAGGACACTCGGCTGGGGTGTTCTTCCCAGGAGTAGTTTAAGCAAAAAATCCCTAATATTTTGAAAATATGCTAACGCTTAGGTGGTGGCCTTCTTTGCCCAGATCATCCTCAAGTCAGCCAGACTTGAACAAAGATTCATGAAGAAGAGAGGAAAGATAGTAAAGATTGTGTCTGTGCTAGTAGATGTGACCTCCTCATCAAAGGGTAAAGCTGTCCAAGTCTGTAGTAATTTTCATAGTGGCACTGTGGAGCAGAGGACAAGTTGCATGAGTGATCCAGACCGAAAACATTTTCATAACCCCGTGCCCTTCACTCTCCCCAGAAGAGTGTATGCAGGTAGCTGATATTCTAATTGCTGTTAATAGAGTTTGTAGCTTGGAAAAATCCTTGTTAGTAAAAATATAACAGTTATTTGCAGACATTGCATATCACGTAGGCATCTCATGGCCACCCGCGACGTCTGTCAGCCGTACACAGGCTTCCTTACTTTCTAGAGAGCTTTCCGTGTCCACGTGTTGCTGTTTTATTGTTCTTTGTTCTTTCACTCCAGGCGGGACCTAAGTACAGCAAGGTGTTTCCTTTCAGATGCACTTCTCATTGTGCCTAAAAGCCCGTTTGTGCTGTGCACTTTTTGCAGGGAACTTGTGAACTCACCTAACCTTTACGAAGTGTCTGTCAAGTGTGTGTATAACACACAGAACATGCAGGTGTTACGTATTATCAAAGTTAATTTTATCATGAGACAACAGGCTTTCAGTACACATAAATATGCGCACATTTCAGGGTATCGTGTGTTCTTTATTAATGCCTTAAACTGATTTATTTGTTGTTTGTATGTGGGAGATAGCACTTTTAAATGGCTACGTATTCACAGAGTCAACACTAACACCAAAAACAGCCCAGCTCATTCACTATCTAGGGACTTGTGACCTGATATAATGATCAGAGAAACCGGTTGCAAGTTTTTCCACTGATTTGAATAGCTCCTGGATTAAACCTTAATTGAGAAGTGACATTAATACATGATTTGTCAAAAAATCTCAGTAAAATATTTTGAAAGTGAAGATTAAAGCTTTCGTGAAAAATTCACGCTGTCCATGAATTTTGTTCCCCATTAGCAGAAGAAGGGTTTTTAAATTTGTTTTTAAAGTTTTTCTTTCTTTTTTACTTGCAAGGAGATTTTTCAGGTTAGATAGGGGTTTTAGAGATATGAGCAGCTGGAAAATGAGATTACACTTCAGTTTTCCCATGACCATCTTTGTAAAATATTTTGAGAGCAACTCAAAAAATACACCCCAGAAGAGGTGAATATTTATTATGTATTCCAACCTTAACTAGTGAAGGGTTAGTGCTCCTTTGATAGCTTAATGTAGGGTATTAAGATTAAGGCAGTTATTTTAAAAACAACTTATCTGTATTTTTAATGGATATATTTATTATAAAGATTTTAAAGTAATATAAGTGAATCTGTTTATCTTTCACAAACATGGAGATCTTTCGTCACATCTTGTTGGAGTTGGTTGGAAAATCAGACTATTGCTAGTCTTAAAAATAACATCCAGTGGCCTAGACAGAACTAAGTATTAGGTGGCTGTCATTAGTTATTTTCCTCATAATAAGAAAGACCCAAATATGAGTTAGCAGTGCATTAAATACCTTTCTAGTTTATAAATGATTTAAGAGTACAAGACAGATCTTAAATACACACTGACATTCCCCTTGCGCACAGACATATAATAGCTAGGCTAAAAAGGTTGGATTAGAAAAGACTGGTAGAGAAACAATGAAATAGCTTTAAAATGAAAGGAAACAGAAAAAAGGATTTAAAGCAGATAAATCAGAATGAGGAACTCTGGATTACAAGGTACCAAGCACTGTCTGTTTCTGTATTTAAGGCAGCAGTTGTCTTATTTCCACCTGTGAAACTAATACCATTACTATGATATTAGGAATAGTCAGCAGCTCTTCAGAGGTACATTGCATGATGCAGGAACACAATCTAGTAGAATAACAAAGTAGGATAAGAAAAAGAGTAAGTAGGATAGTCAAAAGGAAACATGAATAATGAATGTTTTGGAAGTCTTCTCATTCCAGCAAAATTGGTTCCTAACTGATTTAGTTAAACTTAGTGCGGTTTCCTCCTGTAGGGAAGCTGTATTGAAATTTGTGCCCAAGGATGTCAATATTATTTAGAAGCATTAATCATTGTATCCAGTTTATAAAATGTTGCTGGAGAGAAGGAGAGATTAATCTATTCTCACTATTCAGTGTGGATGAGATAAGAATCAGCAGAGGAAGTTTAAGATAGGTATTTAGTAAAAGCTTTCTAATAGTAAGGACACTGGATCAGATCACCTGCGAGGGTTGTGGAGCTTTTATTATTTGTTGTCCTTAAGAACAGATTAGACAAACATCTGTCAAGAATGGTTTAAATGTCATCTATCAATCTGGGGGGGAGGGGTGTCACAGACTACATGGGTGACCGACAAATTTCTTTGATTTGTAGACGCTTTCTACAAGTTTTTCTCTGGGGATGTGTGGGCCCTTTACACTCAAGTTTACTGACAAGCTTGCTTTTTGTAGTTATTATCCCTAAAGCCTCACAGTCCCTGAACCGCAAAACTGCTGGCACAGATTTTCTATGTCTCAGTAACTCCTTTGAAGTAATGGGAAGTAGGAGTAGAAGCTCCACTTAATGTCTAAGAATACGGGCATTACGTTGTTGCCACTGAGCTGTCCTGACTCGTAGTGCAGTCACATAAGTTTTATGGAAGCAGAATTCAGCTTTAAATGACCTGCAAGTCATGCAGGATGCTTGTTTGAGAACTGATAGGAAACCTGGCTGTAGTCACGCTTTAACCCATAACTTTTTTCTCTCTCAAAGAGTTGCAATGAAGAAGCTCTAGATTGTATCTTGGTAATAAAGTATTGGAGTTCTGTGTATAAATGTGCTTGAGTCTCGCTGTGATGGAAGGGCAAGCCTGGATGATGATCTGTACACTGACCAGTACAGTTTGTGAATTACACAAGGGTTCAAGTGATAGAGAATGGAAGAAGGAAAAAAAGTTTACTGCATGTGGCAGCCAAATTCACCGAGAACTTTCAATCCCAGATAGAAATACATCAAGATCAGGCTGCAAAAACACTAGGATGGCTGTTCCAGCCCAGAAGCCTTTTCACTGTAGCAAGTACAACCGTATCTCCTTCTCTCTGTCATTTACCTTCATTCTCCTAGGGCTTTTATATTTTCTTACTAGCTTGGCATCTTCCGTGTCCATCAGTCCCACACATCCCATCTCTTATTAAGCAGCTTCTCCTGAATGATTAATGAGATGCTATTCTTAGCAATGCTTTTATGACTCTCTTTTATTGCTCTGCTTCATTTTCTGCATTTTTACTGGTTAGTTTCTTTGTGAGCCTTGTGTTACTACTGTATTTACTACTGCATACTCATCACCTTATTTGGATTTCTCTGTCATTTGTTAGGTTTCTCTTCTTTCATTTCCTTGCCCGTTCCTCCCCAGTTTTGTCTCCCCCGCTGCTTTTTGGCTTATTTTACCCTCTTACAGTTCCCCCCACACACCCTTTTTTTTCCCACTCTATCTTCCTCCATCCAATACATCACTCTCCTCTGGTGTCCTGACACCTTTTCAGATAATCACAAAATAAACAGAGGAAAAAGCGGAGATTTCTCCTATCTTAAGACAGCTGTCTAAGTCAGGCAGGATGAATCACATCAGTAGGCTGCTATCTCTCTATCTCTGTTCATCAACTGTAGTCAGTCTAAACAGCTAGCATAGACGAGATGTCTAGCTTGCAAGAATTAAGTGAGGTGAATTGAATTCATATAAACTACTAGACTTAATATGTTGAATATTAAGATAATGTGTTACTGTACATTAAAATGACAGGTGGAGGAGTAATTTAGGAAGCTGTTGATGTAATTTATAGGATTTGGGAAGTTGTTTAACCCACAGCAACAAAGCTATTTAGAATTAATATGTTTTTGAATTACCTTTTTATGGCCCAATGATTGGTAGCATCAAATTCCAGATAAAAGCTGACCTTTGAATCCAAATACAGTTTTCCTCTCATCCTACAGGAATACAACCATAACACATCAGTATGTTAAATGCAGTAAGGTTGTTTTCAGAAGATTAAAAGAAATATCCCTACTTTCATCTATCTTACATATCCTGAGGCTGTAAGGCATTTTCGAATTAGCAGAAATACAGGTATAGATGTGCTCTTTCACTTTGTACTTTAAGAAATTGCTATATTCTTGATACCTGCTTATTTCATTCTCCAAAAATATATCATATGAGATAATAAAGAAAAAAAGTATCAAAGGACAAAATAAAGAGCTCTGTAAATATTTACTTAGTTTCTTTTGATATCTGGTGGCTTTACTGACTTAACTCACAAACACCAAGACAGGCCCAAGACTATAAGAACTAAATCTTCTTGGACCATTTCATACTGGTTTTATAAGGTCAGTGGGATACTCGTTTGACAAGATTTTCCTATGCATTGTGCAAAGCATAGAAAGTATGACCATAAATCAGCCTAGTTACGCTAGTATAAATGCTGTGGCACCATTCACCGAATTCAGAAGTGTTGTGTGATCTGGCTGATGTCAAAATATAACTACTGAAATGATTATTGGGAGAAAAAGCAGGGTAGGGGCTTACCATGCATTAGCTACTCTGCTGTAGTTACAAGTGTGTGTGTTCTGATCTTGTGGCTATTTTGTATTTACCATGGGGAAGTACATGGGTGCAGGCAGTTGGCATTGAGTAAATAGTATGCTGTAAATCCATACACTGATAATTTGTTCATGTGGCTATATCCTCCAGAAGCTTTTTTTTGGAGGAGGAGGAGGAAGTGCATGCCTCTCCTGTGTGTATATACACATATATGGATTTTAAATATTTATTTTAAGCTTTCCCTATGTTAAGCTCTCTTAAAAAAATCTGCTAATGTTTTTAGGTGTGAAATGTAGACCAGAGCTTTCTGGTAGATCTCCTGGGAATCTAGATGATATGTATGATAAATCTTTAACTTTGACAGATAGAGAGGGAAGAGTTTAATATTAAAACCAAGGTTTTCTTTTACTTGAACATCTATTGATATGGGAGTGCTGTTAGGAAAAACAAGCAAAATTTTACATATTTGTAAGATGAGTGTTCGGAAGGGGAAAGGGATAACCTTTCCCTAGGGGATAGACCTCAACTACACTAGAAAACAAACTTTAAAAAAAAAAAATCAAATTAAAGCTGTGTTACACTGAAATAGTTCAGCTTAATACTTGCTTAAATAGGACTGTATTTAAGCACACTAGTTAAAACAATGGCATTTAAATTAGTTAAGTTGCATAGGTGAGGTTGCAGCGTTCACAGTCTCAATTCTGGGCTCATGTTCTTAGTTCTCGTGCCAGGGTGTCAGTGACTTTCCAGCGGGGAGCCACACATCAGGGTTCTTGTCACGTTACCAGCAGTGTGTCCTGTTTACCAGAGCAAGTGATTTGCTTACCAGTGAACTTGAATTCATTGAATCCTGGTCATGCACACTTTTTGCTAGCAAGAAATTTTCTAATAACTATAGATTCCTCTAGGTTATATGAGGACTGCATTTCCAGAATTTACATTTAGTTACATTTAAGGCATTGGGAAAAACTCCCACACTGACACTGAACTAACAGAAGCATGCTGACCAACCTGTTTTTTTTTTCATTTCCAGAAACATTTACATTGTACCTAGAAAAGATGATTAGAGTTAAAAAGTTTGATAAAAAAGATGAAAAGATGAAAAGTTTAAAAAAATAAATAGTCAAAACAATCCTTTTTTTATGAGCCTTTAATACATCTAAGCTGCATTTTTTGGATAAATCTGGTATGTTGCAGGAAGGGAAAGAGTTTCGTGTCACAATTTCTTGTACTCAGTATATTTGTTATCAGTCTCAAACTAATTGTACATGTCTTAATGAAATGCATATTTCTTAATCATTATTGTCTGCTTTTTCTCACTGGGCATCTACAATATATAAACAACCTATAGAAATAAACCTATTGAAAGAATACTATATTCTTGCAGAGAAGAAAGATCTATTATAGATACACCTATAAATACCCAAATGAACAAAAAAGGAAACAAATACTATTTTTTCGTAGCTTTAAAAAAATTTATTATAAAAAATAATAGGATATTTTCAGTAGAATTGAAGTGTCTACCGGCTAGAGAGCTGGAGATTTCACAGAAATTCAGTGGGTGCGCTCAGCTTTCAAATGCTTATTTTGCCAGGCTGAAATCTGCAAGATAGAATTGCTTTTCAACACCTAGTATTGATTACTGATGTCTAGGCTTTCCATCGACACTTTAAAAAAAACAACAAAATACCAAAAAAAAAAGCAACGCAGCCTACTAGGAAATCTTATGTAAAATCCCGCTATGCATGCCTCTTGCAGATGCGTACAACCCGCAAGGTATCAGTGTGGCCCGTGGGACTTGTGGGAGGGCGACGGTACGAGCGCCCTGTTGTGGAAAATGGCAAAGTCGTCGGCTGGTACACTGGCTGGAGAGCTGACAGGCCCTTTGCTATTGACATGGCAGGTAAGTACAAAGTTGCATGATATATGAATGTGTTTCTCATAGTACCTATCTTGTACACTTTTTATGAGCAGGACAGAAACATGTTTCAATGTAAACAGCTTATAAAACTTCTAAAAGTGCAGCCATTGTATATAGCCCTTTTAGCATTAAATATCTTGGAAGTCTTAGCTTGCACACTTTATCTAAATAAGTTGCTTCTTGGTAATAGCCAAACATACTTTCACTTGTTTTAATTTTATGTGGCAACTTGTCTTTTATGTTGTATGAATTGTTTGTCTAAAACAAGTTAATTGTAAATTAATTCATCTAATTAATTTTTTCAAGAAGTCTCTGCCTTTCATTGTCACCAATCTATACCAGACAGTATAAATGAAGTCCCTTCTTAGACCTCATGTTGTAAAATGCTACTTATGAAATGATTCATTTTTGATTAGTTACTTGGAATGACAGTGATAACTATAGATGGATATAGTTTGAAACAGTGGGCTTAAGAGAAAAAAAATGTCACTGACAACTATAGCCTAGTAGATGAAGGCAGCAAAGTTTAAAAATTTATCATCTAATCAATCTTTTTCTGTGAAGTTAGCATACCACATAGCTCTGTCTCACTGTCAATCCATGCTTAGACAATCATTTGAATTTATTCACAACTGCCAACTGAATCACCAATGTACAGGATTCTGATTTTTGATGCAGCAGCAGCTTGTTTCCCAGAATATGATATTTGTGCTTAAGCATATTCTGTATTTGGGAAGAGGAAGGAGAAGGAAGAGGAGGGATATGAGGACAAGAAACAGAAAATAACCAGCCATTTTCTTTCTTCCTGAAACCCTTATATTTTAGGAGTGGGGAAAGTAGAGTGCTTTTTCATTTCAACAAAATGTTTTTTTATGGATTGAAATGTTTGATGAAAACTACGTAGAGTTAATTGGTTAAAAATAGTAATGGGAGGACTAATAATAGTGTCTTACCAATAGAAATATTAACAACTGAATTTTTCTGCACTGTAGAAGGATTTCAAGTCAATGGTATCACCTGGCATGAAAATATTTGAGTGTCTCTGCAGTGACATCCCTCAGGAGGAGATCTCAATATCTCAGTCCTTAAATGAGTGCAGCCTGTTGAGAGGACTGCTGCTGCACACTTCAAGAACAGTCTCTGCCTGTAGGTTTACAAGTGCATACTGATATTATGCTGTAGAAGTGGTTGCTCATGGGTATTATAAGGATGATAGTATTGTCCGTAATTCATTAGCAACAGACGAAAAGCAGTTATACAGCATTAGCCCAGGTACTCAAATCTAGCACAAGTGGGGAGAGTCCTGTTGATTTCATTGCAATCAGCTCAAAGACCCTACATGGTCAACTTCCCTGGAATCGTTTTTGAAATGTACTCACACATTTGATCAGTTAAGTAAACACTGGTTGTTTCTTTTGAGGAGTTTGTGGCTGATAATTGTTATTCTGCTATGCTAAACTGTGTTCAGAAAAAATAGCAGCTGTTTCCTGTGTCACTTCTTCTCTGGCAAACAGGCCACAGTTTCTAGAGTTTGACACAGAATTCCTTACCATTTTGGGGGGAAAGGGGGAAATTAGGTATTGCAAGCAAAAAGTGTCATTGATTCTGAGGAGGAAAAGGATGGGAAAGAAGAGTGCAACAAGCTTGTTAACAAGGGGGAGAGTATTTAGAGGCTAGAGAACAAGGAGGTGTGAGGGAAGAGAATATGAGGCAAAGGAGAAAAGGCACAGGTACTCAGAGGCTAGACAAATGTGCACCCAGGAGAGAGGGGCTCCCCACAGCATAAGTAGAAAATAAAAGCCTAGGACAGAGAAGAGAGGAAAAAAAAACCCCGAAGAGTGAATCATATTTTTTTCTCCACGCTGCCCAATGTGGGAGAAGGCAATGATGGTATTAAAGCAAGGGAGGGGAAAGAACAGAGCTGCTATTCGCTCTCCTTCCTCCTGAGAACCAATTTGACTCATTCACTCATGTCTGTGGTACAGTAAACACCCCTCTTTTCATAGTTAAATGTGGTTGTCTTGCTAAAGAGGCTGCCAAGGCTGTAGTCCTAAGTTTTTAGTACTGGCTCTAGGAAACAGGACCCAGCATCTGCAATATGTTCTGTTGCCTCTTATCTCTTCTCATCCTCTATAGCCTCTTTAGTTTCATAAAACTCAGAGCTTAAGCAGAGAGACAGAACAGCGTGACCTCACAAATAAAATGATTCTCCCACTTCTAGCGTAAATCTGCCTTTGTTTTCAATATAATGCTAAAAGGTATTTATTGTTAGCTGAAATCAACCTGTCCTTATTACTTTGGAAACATGTATTACCTAATACTGTTGAAGGAAGATTTTTGTATTTCTTGATGAAATCATCATTTAGCTATGTTCTGCAATATATATTATTGGTACTATTAATACTGCTTTTAGTAGACTGTGATGATAAATGTTTTATTAAACAGAGCTAAGCAAAATCCTATACCCACTGTACAAAAATTATAGAAGATGGGCTCTTATATACTGCAAAATCAAATTCATTAGGAAAGAAAACCATCCTTCAGATACAGACAAACATTTCCCAGAGGGTGGAATGGGAAACAAGTTGTCTTTCCAAAAATGCAGTCCTAAGACTTTAAAAGTATTATCAGAATCTTGGTTAAACATGAACTGAGGGAAGCTAGTTTAAAAAAAAAAGTTGAGGTTATATTAACGATAAGAACATAGGAAGCATGCTCCGATCTCATCTTAATCTAAACAAAATATACCACAAGACAGACTTCCTTTAATTTTCTTTGATTAGTATTTCTGTCTGATTGAACAATTTGATTCTGTGACTGCTGTGAAGCATTTCCATTCCTTGGTGGTTCTAGCTGGCTAGTTGAAGCACTTTTCCTAGTAGGTTGGCATGGAAATACTGCAACAGGCCCCATCTCGGTCCCTTTGTCCAGGGAGCACCACAGTAAAAAGGGAGTGAAGCTAGAATTTCCAACAGTTTGCCTTGATGTAGAGCTACCTAAGAAGGTTTCAGAACACCACTTCTTATTTCACTTGCTTGTCTGCTGTCAAAAGCCTTTCAACAGGGAAAGAAAATGTACTAGTTAGAGTGTTAGCATGGCGATACTTGTAAAACTTATCACACTGAAGAAATGAATGATATATTGAATGGCAGTATGGAAAAGAATAATTGTTTACACTGCCAAAAATAATCCATTCATTTAGACTGGCTAAAAATAGTAACTTTAAGCAATAGCTGTTTAAATTTTTTTGGCTAGAAATACATTATTTCTGTATACCTCCAGATAATATTTGAAGAGTTAACGTGCCTGAGTGTGTCCTAAAGTCAAGCTCCACAAATACTTGAATTGTCTGCAAGGCACAAAGTGGAATTTTATCCCTGGACATATTCTGAACCCAGAAAGCCTGATGTGAATATGAACTCCATTCTGTCACTACACTTTAATATCTAAAAGAATACAGGCCATGATGAGATATGTTGAGACTTTTATGCAAATTAAATAATCACAGTAGAGCTTTGCAAAAAAAGATTTAAACTGTATTTTCAGATTACTAGTAGCCATGTGGGCTTCTGAAACAAGTGCACTGTGTTGTTTATTGTAGACCTGATTTAAAATACAGAATATTCTGTATAAGGGATGCCACTATTGATGTACCTTTGGCTTGTTCCCAGTGTGAGAGTTTTAGACCATCTATGAGAAGATGTTGGATCGTGATTCTTCTAAAGCCAAGATTGCTCAAGGAAAACAGATGGGTGCTTTAGAGTATATATATTAGCATTCCAGGAGCTACTTCAGGTTTAGAGATTGATCTACACCTATCTGTATACCATGGGAATCACCAGGCAAGCAGATTTTGGACTTTTGGTCCAGAGTTCATCCACTGTGCCCTAAGTTTCTCTCCTGGCGCCTGAGCAACTAACTTTTTTGGATTTTGCCATAATATGAGATCTTCAGTACATACCATGTTTCTTATCATTCTGCTAAGAAAAAAGCTAGACTATTAATCACCAGTGGACACTACAAACCATGACATCTTTTGTCATGCTTTTGCTGAAAGTCAGGAGTATAAACAAAAAGAAAAAAAAATCTAAAGTCAGCTGCTACGGCAGCTATAGCACCCCTCCATGAAAATGCAGCAACCAGTGCCCCTGAAAGGCTGACAAATATTTTAAATGTTGTAGACTAGGTAGAGAGCCTCTTTCATAGTAATTTAACTGTCAGCAGACCCCTCTTTTCTAAACTACAAAAACTCCTGTTCTCAACCTCTGCCTTAGAGCAACCAAAATAGTATGTCACCAGGAGAAGATATTTGAAGGAAGCAGACCTTGAGCTATGGGATGTTAAACAAGTTAAAGGTAGCACATTAAACTGTGTTGAAACCAGTATATCTGTACCAACATCAACACTAAGCATTAGCATTTATACACTCAAGAAATGATAAATGTTCTCTTTCGGTTTCTATTATGCCTTCAGCTATTATCCTATCTGAACCATTCAGGAGGGAAATGCATTTGTCACGGCAACAAAAATCTTTGAAGACTGTCTTAGTTTCCTAACTGAATGAAGAAAAACAGTGCTACTTTTTAAACAGAAGCCACTGATCTAACACAAATCACTGTGTGAATTAACAGAAACAACTCCTCTAGAAAGAAACACAGATCTAATCCTTGCCATGTCTTCCAAATATCTTGTCCTTCAGCAGATTCATTCTTATTCAGGTGGCCCTTCAGTCAATTAGAGTTACAGCCTGGGCATTAAACACAAACAAACAGCCCTTCACATGCTGGCTATGAAATTGTCCTGTGGTGTTTCAGGTGATTTTAAGCCCAATATGACCTTGCAGCAATAATTACCAAGGAAAAGACCCACAGCCCTCTTCACTTATGCTACTTTGGAGTCAGTAATTCCTTGTAATCCCTGGTCAGGGATAGTATTCAAAATACCAATGGCTTTTCATCTATTACCAAGGGATCATTAGCTACCAAGGGAAATAAGTAGTGCCCATACGGTCAAAACCTGAGCCGTCTCATCTTTTTGTTGGCAAAATGATCCTTCTGTGATACACTCAGCAAAAAGCTGTCACTAGAAAATGGTTTTTACTCGAGTCCATTAGACATCTATCCACATGAATCTAAGATGTCCTAAATGTCAAATCAAAGCAGCTGTAAAGCAGAACTGAAGAGGAGGAGCCAGGAGTTTATTTATTTCAAGTTGCTGCTTATTGGATTCTCTTAAGATATACAAAGACTACATCATCACTGATGCAGGAAACAAACCTCAGGCCACAGGACAATCAGCACACAGTAGCCTATGACCTCACCACATATAACACTTGGTTTAACAATTATTTGACTTTATTTTTCAGTCCAGGTGCCTGAAAACACAGAGCAGCTGTGTCCCTCAGTGAACTGGGACCTATTTCCATCCAACCCCCATTCTTTCATCTGCAGTATCCCTTTTTTTTTTTTTTTTTTAACTTAAAGAAAAATCACTTTCTGGAGTCTTACAATGCTCTGCTACAGGTAAAAGCATGATAATTTTAAGACAGAGGTGGCTTCAACATGCTTTCTTTACAGGTAATGTATTAATTACTTTGTTATATTTTCTTCTTTAAAAGGTTCCTGTAAAAGCCTGCAGATACTTTCAAAGAAAATACTGTAGCAAGACTACTCTAATAGAAAAGGGGGAACTGATTTATATGCTATCAGAGAAAGTTACATTCCTTTTTTATGAGAAAATATTAATACTGGCTTTAGAATTAAATTAACAAATAGCATTTTTAAATTAAATAGATATCAAAACTATGTTAATACTCTGTGATAAAATGACAACTGGAACCATTCTGAATTGACTAACAGATTTCATTGATAGACTTGGCTATTAGGGAATTAGACGTGATTTTTCTTTACAAGTATGTCAGTATAGTTTTGGGTAACACAAGTATAAATGCCACTGAACCTTACTGAATGACAACTGGAAAGTTCTATAAATAGTGGCAAACTGGAGATCCACAATAGTTGCCTCAGTGAGAGTGAATTTGCGCAAACTAGTGATTTCTCAGTTTGTTAGCTCCCTGTGATAGACCTAAAATACGTTACCAGGGGAATGCATTGCGAATAAAGTCATGTGCACTGAAGCAGTCCTTTGAGTAGTTCTGCACAGTCCACAGCTGAGCTACAGACTGTCTTGCAGCCTACATTTTGTGAATCATTTTCAAAAGTGTACAAGAACTACATACAAGACAAAAGATTAATTTGACTTGCCTTTCAGCAGTAATAATGTTAAAACTCTCCAAAGGCTAACTGACCACAGTAGTTATGATTATATAACTTATTTTATTCCATTTTTCATTTTTGACTCACCTTTATTACCTAGATGTGTTTGTACAGTGTGAATTTCATACATTTTATTTTAGCTCAAATTCAGTTTTATTTCTTAATTAGAAGTAGAAAGGGAGGGTACACTCTGAGATCTTTGCAATACCTGACTTTTCAGGCAAAACAGGAAAATGACTAAATCATGTAGGAGAAATTACAGTGCAACCCCCTCCCCCCCCCAAAAAAAAGTCTTATGCATCTTCACGGCAAAAAGCAAAACAATGTAGTATGTACAACCTCACCAAATATTGTCTATCCATGTAAAGATTGAATTACACGTTTTTAAAAGGAATGTGGAGATTTCTAGGATTAAGTATAAATTGCATAAAAATGTAAAACCTTCAGGTTTTTCTTAATCCTTTTTTTATTCAAGGATTTGCTGTGAGTCTTCAAGTGATTCTGTCACATCCAAAAGCTGTATTCAAGCGTCGTGGTTCTCAACCAGGAATGCAAGAATCTGATTTTCTAAAACAGATAACAACAGTGGAGGAACTGGAACCAAAAGCAAACAACTGCACAAAGGTACTAATTTCCACACTTACTAAAAAGCTTTTATATTATCTTTGTAGATTACCTAGTACTGTACTAACAGAGATATTATTTTACAGGTTCTTGTATGGCACACACGAACAGAAAAAGTAAATCTAGCTAACGAGCCAAAATATCATCTGGACACAGTCAATATTGAGATATGATCTGGAGATACAGTTACACAGGAAATAAGAGTACAATGGATATGTCAGAAGATGGGAGAATTCAGCCAGTTAAAATAGTGTGCTCCTGTGTGAGATCTTTTATTAGTTGTCTGATGGACTTCTGTGGAAACAAAAAAAGTTGTCATATACCTTGATAAGCAAATCAAATGGGTGTGCTTTGTTCTAACTTGTTTGCATGAATTTCTGAACTTGGTCTTAAAACAGACACTTCCCTTTGTTTTAAGACTGTTTCCACACAGTAAAAACAATCAAGAGACAAACATGACTGCAATGGAATACTTTCAAAATCATCATTTATGTATATAGTTTTTGTATTTATCCAACCTAATGGTGTAATTATAAACTGATTTTAAATCACAAACTGTTGCCCACCAAAATATTTGTGTAAATGGATTCTCCAAATTGAATATGTTTTCCTTCATTAAAAACAGACTTCTTGAAGAAAAAGTGATCAAACAGGTCATACAATCATGAAATAAAAAAAAAATCCACAACTGTTTATGGATTTATCTTTTTAATATAGGCAAATAATATTTTATTATTACGAGGCACCATAAAATGTAAACACAATCACTGTCATAAACCTGGATATCTCTGCAAGGAAAAATATATCTGTTCACATTGAGTTACCTTGTATACATATTGTGCCACTAGTTCCCAGCATTAACACTGTGTACATGCCTCATAAACCAGATTGGATATCTTATCACAGGAAACTCCAATGGATCAAATGCTCTTTTTTTAAAAAAGAATAAACTATTAATTTGTAGAACTACAGTAACATCCAGGTTTATCTTTCTTTCAATAATCATGTTCCCTGTTATGCACACCATAATAACATCACAGTGAAATGTATGATGAAACAAAATTTGTTTGATACACTAGAAAACATTGCTCAGTGATACATTTACATTCTATTTATATATGATTAAACATTTGTTCATACAGTACCTTCTACAGGATTACTAGGTAATTTGGGGGGGCAGGGTTTATATTTTTAGATATTACTAACATGATAGCTACATCCCTTATATGCAAACATTTGATCTACAATTTTGAGGGAAAATCAATATGTGATTAAGCAGCTTCTTAAATATATGGTCTATGAAATCATGTGCATTGTAGTATGAAAAAGCTGCCAATGATATATAAATGCATTCTTGATCTGCTTTTCACTACATCAAATTTAAATCAATATAGACCACAACACGGTCAGTCAGTTATATTCTTAATCTGAACAGCTGGGGAAAAGAAAAAGTATGTACATGGAGAGAACAGGGAAAGTAAATGTATTTGAACAGGAATGTTAGGCGGCTGTTCTGGATGAAACTTCTATTGCACCGTTCATTTCCACAGTTGTGTGCTGAGAGTCTGGCCAGAGGAACTTCCAGTCCATCCTGCCACTGTGCTGGGGGGCTGGCCAAAGCCCATCACGTTGCTGGAACTGCTGAGGGTCATTCCGGCCATTTGCTGATTCATCTGCGAAGCATAAACACACGCTGCTAGTTAGCACTGCTGCTAGCTGCAAAGCAGCAACACTTTCTAAATTAGCAACCACGTTAAAATATGTTTCCTAAAATTATTATTTCTGATTAAACAAAAATATTTTCTCAAAATAATAAGTTTCTAAATATTTTTCAAGACACCAGCTTTTCTGGGACCACTTTTGTTTAAATGATCACCATTATACACATCAGTTGACTAGCTGTAGCAAAGTGTTTGAAAGATATGACAAGTCTGTACAAACATTTTACTAGTAAATTTACAGAAGATGTGACAAAAGGATGTCTGATGTTTTTCAAATAATAAGACCTTTCAAGTTTCAAACCTGTCCAACAACATTTTGGCAATTGCAAAACAAAACAAAACAAAAAACAAGGTAGGTTACATAGCCTTGTCTACATTTTCAATTCCAAGTGTTCTTTGTTCCAGCAATATTTCTTTGGAGATCTCAAAATCTTTATCTAAGCTTAATAAATTGTCCATTTGATCATCAAAGAATAAGACATTTTTAAACTTCAGTATTATCTAAAATTAAGCATTTTTGCTGAAGACTAAAATGTACTCAAGATACCATATTTCTTTAAAACAGAAGTGAAATAATTCATATTTAATTAAAAAAATACATCTAGTTAACGGTTCAAGAAATTGAAGAGTTCAAAATTCCCTATTCCTTTTAGGGAGGATGCAAAAATACTTCTACTGTCTCCAAATACTAACCATTCACTGTAATTTTCAGTGCTCTGTGTAAAAATGTTCTTAAAATAACAACTCCCCAGTACCTTCCCTGTACCACACACTTACTGGCAAGCCAAAAGCCTAGGCAGAGTAAAACATAGGCAGAGTAAAGATATCCCGTCAAGTGTTTGAGAGCAGAAGAACATTTGGTGAAATTAATAATCAGTTGATGAACAGGGATGTTAGACAAGGAACATTATATACAAATCAGAGATAGCATTAGGTAAAAATCAGAGTTCATGTAAACAAGACTGTTCATGTAAACAATACCAGGTTTCAAAATGAAATTGCAAATCACTGGTCAAAAAAAAGTTGTCAAATGAATTGCAAACTATTATTTCAGGGTAAAATTCAGTATTGTGTGCTTTCACATGCATATCCACAAAAACAAACAGATCACTGACCATGGAAATTAAAGAAAGCTGATGAAAATATGCTTTACCCAGTTAATCTCTTCTGAGGTAGAATATTTAAAGTAGATTGTATAAAGCATGCTGTTCTGGTAAATAAAACAAGCCTTCCCCTTTCAGCTGAAGCCAGAGATTAGATCATGGTTCCCCTAGATCAGTGTACTGCTAATAATTGATGTACAGGTAGTACAGAAACATGTGTAAAGAGCTTGTCCTGTGAGGCAACTTTTAACCTATAGATATTCGATAGAAGCATGATTTTTATTTTAAAGCCGATACAGGTCTTTTTTAAGTTAGATAACTAAGAGAGGTTGTTAACAGTAATTCTACAGTTTTTTTTTTTCTTTTGACATTTTGAAACTCTCACCTTTTAAAAATTACAAAACTAGATTACTTCTCAAAGCAGGATGACAGATCCCATTTTCAAATAGGGGCTATTTTATCCATTTAAGAAATGCTGCTTACCTTCATAAATGTTCACAATGCAGAACTGAACAGAACAGTAAAAATTAACATAATTAAATCTAAATAAGCCTTTAAGGTTCACTTCATGAAGTACTGCAGTAAGCAGCATGTACTTATTATATGATTTTTCTAATTCAAAGAATATTACAGAAAATTTAGTTGCTATCATCCATAATGAACTCTTCAAGGGAATCATTTAGTTTTTTAAAATAAGGTCTCAAAAATGTGATTTCAGGATATTCCACTAAGTGCATATTAACACATTTAGATAACCCTTTAAACATTTAAAAAATAAAAAATAGCATAGAAACACTACAGATAATTTGCTTAGACCAATCTATTATTTATCTACAGGAGACTGTCAGAGTGCAAAGCACTGTGCACATTCCACTGAAATTTATTTTGAAGTCTGTTGAAAGTATTAATTGTTAATGACTATCCTCTAGCAATTAAATTCTGCTTTTAGTTATAAGGCTGTATTTACACTTCAGTATTGCATAACTGCACCTAAGCTAGTTTTTTCCTGCCTAGTTCAGATGCCAGGATAAGACTAGCTACACTAGCAGAGAACTGAGTTTGGTCTCCCTTGATAAAGTTTATTCTGTGCTTATATATTCATTATCTTTAATTTAAACTCTTCACTGTTTCTTCCCCCCCACCCCGTGTATCTGAAAAATTCATAGTCCAACAGTCTGTAACTAAACCCCACTGCAACTTTCTTCTTACAACTAAACATGTAGTATCTGAAAAGCAGCATCTTTTTTAAAGCATTTTTATTTGGGAATAATAAGTCTTTACCTGAGAGAGATTCCATTGAGCTTGTTGATTTTGTTGCAATCCGTACTTATTTTGTGGCGTGACCATTTGTCCCACCATTCCTCCTTGAGGTCCAACGACATTTTGAGGAAGTCCCATCACACCAGTTTGTGTAGTACCAGTAAATCCATTGGGCATTCCCATTCCTACCATCACACCTGTGTTCTGTCCCATGACTGGCACCGATTGTCCCATCATGTTTCCCATCATTCCAGTTGCTGCAGGCACAGGAACTCCCATGGCTGGAAAACCTTGAAAATGAGTTGATTGCTGTGTGGTAAATGGTATAGAAGACGATCCCATGAACATACCTGTATCAGAAGAGGAAGATTACAGAAAAAGTGTTTTGTGATATTCTCCCCCATCCCCTTTAGTTTGAAGTACAGCAAAACAATTCTAAAGCATAATTGTGTCCAGTTACATCCATCAGGGCCAATTTAGTATCTGGCAAAACTAAGAAATTGCTTAAAACCTCTCAAAGGAAAGGGCCTCGCTTATCATAGGTTAACTACCAAAAGAATTTGACAAATCTTTTTGCAAACCAGAATCTTTTAATCATACTACTGGAAGTTTCTGGTTTCATACCAACATAGCTAAGATCAAAACATGACAACTCTGTAGCGTTCTGGCAGCCTGCTGTTTACACAGAGGAGACGCACACGCTAAGCAACGAATTCGACAGCAGAAGCTGAATTCACAAATATTTTCAGTAAATTGTGTGTTTGATAACTGGAACAACTGTAAAAAAAATTAAAATCACATACTAGTTTTTCTTTAGCCTTGGTATTATGTTTCAGTAGTTTCCTCGTTTTTTATAAATGGTTGGAATAAAGTTCATTTGAATATATGTAAAAGAGTAACCATGAACAGTTTTACACTGTTAGGAAATAACAACTGTATTGTAAATAAAGCTTAAAATAGCATATTAGATACATTTAAAAAATTATTTACCTGGAGCATTTTGCTGCTGCATGGTTCCTGTGCCATACAGTGATAAGATGGAGTCCTTGGAGAGTTGTTTCTTTGCTGACTCTTCTGATTTTGTTGTTTGCTCAGTGAATAGATCAAGATCCCTGGATGCAGCAGATAAGGTGGCAGCTGTTGGTTTAGTGGAAGTGCTCTGGGAAATTAAGGTCAAGACAGACTACTGAGTGAAGCCAGCAGAAGTCATGTTACATTAAATATTTACTGCACATTCTCATTCCTGAACTAAATTAAAAGCAGTTTAGTTATTGGACTTAGCTTAAAGTAAATGAGTGTTTTAAAAGATGTAGTATCTCCAAAGCCAAAAATCTAATACATATGTTGTGGAAAGATGACCAGAATGAGGCTATGAAACAAGCAAAACCAAAACCCTGACCACACTCCAGTGCTTATATGTACAGGTTATTCAGTTCTTCTTGTGCCTACATTTTTCATCAGTGGGCAGCATAAATTATGAGCTGCAGTTAGATTATGAAAAATAATTAGGAAACCAGTAAGGAGATTACAATTTACATCTCATTAATCCTCTCATAGACAGAATAAATCAGAAGAGCTAAAACAAGATTCAGTGTTTTGGAATATACTACTTCAACTAAGATGACAGTATTTTCGGAGAAAAGGCAAAAGTAAAGTTTTAGTTGATCTATTTAACATAATTTCTGAAATACATTGTTTATAATTGCCTTACGATTGTCTAAGTGCATCTGATTTACTGGGAAAGCATAATTATCTAAAATTCACTATAGTCCAGCACTGAAAAACTAAGATACACTCAAGCCGTCAGGCTTCTCATGGCCCTTGTAACAAGCATTTTTTAAACAAGTTACATCCAAGTGTCTTTCCATTATATTATTTTGCTACTAATACACATACAATTCCGTATGGGAGCTTGCTTAGGTGGGCAGGCAATACACTGTGTTCATGTTCTATTTCTTAAAATATACAACTTGTTCTGTTACCCATGGAACTTCCAATGCAAATCAACTGTACATGCATTGAGAAAGAGCCAGGATTAAAATGCATGCTTAAGTTACGGTTGTGTTTTAGTCTGGCTAAGTGATCTCCAAATGTTTAGCATATATCTGCCTAATGCCAGAGCATATTCAACTTTCAGCCCTTTTAAGCAATGAAAAATAACTATTTGTACTACGGCAATAAAGGGACTGGATCTGCAATCAGGTCCACTATTTTACTTTTATCCCATACCAACATTTATGGGATAGACAAGAAGCCACCACAAAACAAGCAGATACTATAACACACCTACATTCTTGCTTAAAGCAGCAACTTTGGAATTTTCCCTATTTTTACTGGCAAGCTGCTGACCAGGCCTTGAAAGCTCCCCTTTATTCACACTGGATTCTACAAGCATTGCAATACGAATATCCCATGTACAGTTTCAGAAAAAACAGATCCGATTGCTGAAGTGATAAAAAACCCATAGAATAAAGTAGTGCTATAAATTAGGAAAAAATAATTACAAAAATAATTATGGTACCAACTAAATTGGTCAGAAACTATCATGAGAAAATTGCAGAATTCAGATGGTTGCTGGCTCAGAAGAATATCTAAAACTACTGTGGAAGGCGAAGAGGAAAAGAGCAAGAACTCTGTGGCAGTTGAAAACCCTGTATTTATACAATATTCAATTCAGAACAAAGTCATTAGACCTTAGTAAACATCAAAAGGTAGGATGGTGGCACTACAAATAGGAAAGTAGATTGGAGAAGACCAGAAAATGTTTTCACCTCACGTGAAACCTCTCTGGCCAACGTGTTAAGCTAGCAACTTCCTTCTGTACATATTAATAAAGCTACTGCCTCAAGCTTATTACTGACACAAATTTCTGATTGCAAAGCAAAAACAAAAAGTGTCATGACAAGTAGTAGGAGCCTTCTCAATTTGAGACGATTATTTGTCAGGGTGGCATAACCAGTCTTTGACAATGCCAGAGACACACTTAGAAATACATCCAGGTAAAAGCCCCCACTAAATAGTAGCATTTGTTTTTATCGTACGTGCACCCATGTTCGTATGGTTTTATTATTGCGTCACCATAAGACAATCTCTGTACAACAGACACGCTCAGTAGACCGGAGAAATACATTTAAGTAGTGGAAGTATCAGAGAGAAACTCTTATCTGAGATGAACCACAGTTCAGAGTGTCTCCAGATCTGTGAAATACTCACCTATAGGTGCTTTAGTGAAATAAAAAGAAATCACCGCATTCATATACAGAAGAGAAGGGAGAGCTGAGGACCTGGGAACGGGTCAACTTCTACTATGATTATGGCATAAGATTAAATGTTCATTTAATGTCTGTTCATTCAGTTCATTTTTGGAAGATTCTGAAAGAGCCAAAGGCACTGAACAAGCACTCCCTCAAGTGATCATCAGCTACAAAACACAAAACATATGGCAAGAAAATGGCAGGCAGCATTCAAGAAAAAAAAACCCACCCACCTTTGACATGATTTTCACACAGTAACATTCTCATGCTATCCAAGACCTCCATAAAAGCACTTCTTGTACACATACAATGGCATGCCTTTAAGAAGCGCTGCATGCAATGTTCTCAAACAGTCATTATGGCAACCCCCCCCCCCCCCCAAAAAAAAAAAAAACATTATGGCAGGTAGTTAGGGAATAGTACTCATGGGCTGTATGGTGGTTAGTATAGTGGAATTTTTAAGAACCATTTGCAAGTAATCTGAAATATGCTTCATATTTGAGCAGGAATAACTTGACATCGCTAGTTTACATATTACCCATAAGAGGTAATACCTAAGCAAAGGAAATTTTCACTGTGAAATATTGGTCAGATGTATCAGGCCCACAAATATTGTAGCTGAATCCATCAGTCTACACTTACCATCTGACAACACAGTTACACATATTGCACATATCACATGACTGAGAAAAGGAAGTTTAAAGTAATATATGAGAGACTAAAATTAATATATTTTGATTTTGACTTAAATTCCCAACACACCGCAAAACAGTGGATAAAGATCATGGCATTCTTGATATTAAAAGTTGGTCTGTGGCAGCCACAGCAGTCCAAAAATAAACCACTCACATTCCCCTTGAACTTAATCCTGAGAAATTATGATACTGTGCTGTGGTTTAAGAAAAATGTATTTTGTGAAAGATACAGAAATCAATGCTACAAGAACACCTTGAACTCGGTAAGGGTTGAAGGAAAAGACCCAGAATTTATCTACCACACTGCCATCTCCATAGCTAGACAAGTTCAAACAAAAAGTTAGGCTTCTAAATACTTATACAATAACCACATCTCTTCTAAGAATACTCTGGAAAATCTATGATCTTAAATCTTTAAATGCTATTCAATGGCAGATTTATTTAGTTCAGTGAGGTCAGGATTTGAATCAATGAAAAAATGAAAAGTAATCAGTAAAAATGTTGCCAAGGAAGTTGAGACAATAGAACCAGAACAAAAATCAGTTACAGTTATTTACACTAATATACCATCTAGGAATGCATCAGAATTACTCTCCATTCTCATTCCTTCCATTTTAGATATTATCCAAACTACTGGATACAGAGAAGCAAGCACAGGCCGCAGGTTCCAAGCTGTAAATTCAAGAACACAAAAAGCCCTGCCTGCTTGAGGCGGAGTGAGACAAAAAGCCTTCTGCCAAAAATAAGCCTCCACATTACCCTAAAAGGGCCCTAGAGATGGCAAGATTAGTTTACTACTCCTCTAAAGCAGCCCTCTCAGAATCCACTGCGAGCGAGGAAGCCTGCACGTGCGCATTAGGCATCAGAAGCCGTGCCGGCCTTGGTGAGCACCAGCAGCTCATTCTTTGAGGCTGAAAGCTGCCGCGAAGGAGCTGCAGCTTTGCGCGTTTTCTCTAGGTGTCCCAAAGCTGTCTGTCACCGCAGCAGGCAAGTTCATGGGGTCTTCAAAGCGACCACAAGAGTAAGAGAGGGAGTGGGCCACGCGCAGAGGGGCCTGCTGCCTCCCCCTGAGGAAGGAAAGATGCATAAGCTCTAAGGTGAGACAAAGACAGATCAGCCCAGGAAGCAATGTTCTTTTTCCTTGACATCCATCTTGATTTTGAGTATGAAGTTTGAGACCTCAAATTTTTAGCAGCTCTTAGACAGAAGCATCTAGCATGGCTTTCATAAACATCTGCATTACAAAGTGATAAAAGGTCCTTAAACAGTTTGACTTCACAGAATCACAGAATCGCTGAGGTTGGAAGGGACCTCTGGAGATCATCTAGTCCAACACCCCTGCTCAAGCAGGGTCACCTAGAGCACATTGCACAGGATTGCATCCAGGCAGGTTTTGAATATCTCCAGAGAAGGAGACTCCACAACCTCTCTGGGCAACCTGTGCCAGTGCTCTGTCACCCTCACAGTGAAAAAGTTTTTCCTCATGTTCAGGTGGAACTGTCTGTGTTTCAGTTTGTGCCCGTTGCCTCACGTCCTGTTGCTCTGCACCACTGAAAAGAGTCTGGCTCCGTCCTCTTGACACCCTCCCTTAAGATACTTGTACACATAGATAAGATCTCCTCTCAGCCTTCTCTTCTCCAAGCTAAACAGGCCCAGCTCTCTCAGCCTTTCCTCATAAGAGAGATGTTCCAGTCCCCTAATCATCTTAGTAGCCCTTCGCTGGACTTGCTCCAGTAGTGCCACATCCCTCTTGTACTGGGGAGCCCAGAACTGGACGCAGTACTCCAGATGGGGCCTCACCAGGGCTGAGTAGAGGGGGAGAATCACCTCCCTCAACCTGCTGGCAACACTCTTCCTGATGCACCCCAGGAGACCATTGGCCTTCTTGGCCACAAGGGCACATTGCTGCCTCATGGTCAACTTGGTGTCCACCAGCACTCCCAGGTCCTTCTCAGCAGAGCTGCTTTCCAGCAGGTCAACCCCCAACCTGTACTGGTGCATGGGGTTATTCCTCCCCAGGTGCAGGACCCTGCACTTGCCTTTGTGGAACTTCAGGAGGTTCCTCTCTGCCCACCTCTCCAGCCTGTCCAGGTCTCTCTGAATGGCAGCACAGCCCTCTGGGGTATTGGCCACTCCTCCCAGTTTTGTATCATCAGCAAACTTGCTGAGGGTGCACTCTGTCCCTTCATCCAGATCATTGATGAAGAAGTTGAACAAGACTGGACCCAGTACTGACCCCTGGGGGACACCGCTAGCTACAGGCCTCTAACTAGACTCTATGCTGCTGATCACAACTCTCTGAGCTCTGCCATGCAGCCAGTTCTCAATCCACCTCACTGTCCACTCATCTAAACCACACTTCCTGAGCTTCTCTATGAGGATGTTATGGGAGACAGGGTTGAAAGCCTTGCTGAAGTCAAGGTAGACAACATCCACTGCTCTTCCCTCATCTACCCAGTTAGTCATTCCATCATAGAAGGCTATCAGACTTAAAGCCCAATAACCTGAGGACAGCAAGTAAAAAATAAATTCAGCATTACCTATTAAAAAGGGAATAAAAATGAAGAGTACAAATTAAAAGAAAATATGACTATCATCAACAGGGTAAGACAGAATCCAATTCAGCCAGATAATTAAGGGAAATCAGAAGGCTGTCTCCTAATGCTAATATCCAAGCAGCACGGAAGCTGGAAGAGGTGAGAAAAATGTAGCCATTACAGTTAAAAAAGAGTCTCCAGCCTTAAGTGCTCAGAAGTATGCATTCCTTCTGCGTGAATCTTCACGTGAAGAATTTCTTGAAGGAAAGCATGTATGCATGCATATGTAAGTGTGTGCATGTGTACACATATTTATGCGTACATGTGTATATACATATATATAAACACACACACAGACATGTGTGCGTGCGTGTGTGTGCGTGCATGTGTGTGCATGCGTGTGTACAAAATTTACCTGAGCAGGAGATACAGCAGCTACTGGTAATGGATTAGAGATCATTGGACCGAAGATATCCAGGTCATCATTCAAAGCTGTAACAGTAGTAGTGCCTCCATTTGTAACGGATGCTTCAGCTGGACCATCTTAAAAAGACAATGGATTCACATTTTAAATTGAAAATTGTTAGTGTTTCAACAGAGTGAGAATACTTAAAGATGCCCACCCCACCCACCCAAAGTTTTATTCAATGTCAGAGATTTTAGACATCTTTCAGATTGTCAGATTGTTCAGATTTTGTAATGGCTTCTCTCCACAAAAACAAGATGTTAGGGTGCTTCAGGAACAAGACACTATTTGAAGACTTCAAGGACAGCAATGCCAGTTTATGAGAACACATCACTCATTTTTTCCAAGTGCCTTCTTCAAGCATACAAGCGTTATTTTCAGTGACAATTTAAACAGATGTCTTATCAAGAAGGCCCAAACTTGGTAGCTACATATCGGACAAAATACACTCTTCTGGGTTCTTAAGTAAAAATTTGTATTTTAGAATGCATGAACTTATTCATAATATGCTAATTTACTCAAGGGTACATGATTAAAGTTCACAGTAGAAGGAAGTCTATCCCCCCTTTTTCAGAAGTACTTTGCACTTCATTATATAGCTTCACATGAAAACCACTGTTAAGCACACAGGGCTAATAGCTATAGAAACCTACGGCTCTTGTTCTGTACTGTTATAGCCTTCTACAGCCTTTGCACTTGTAACCATTTGAATGCATGAATACATTTAGTGATCTAGGTGAAAATGAATACACGTAGGAGAAGAAAAAGGGCTGAAGGATTATGGTTTTAAGTAGAATTGCAAGAAAATATGCAAAAAGATGTAGAGACAAAAATACTACAAAATGTGTTTGATGAGTAGAGTAACAAGTACTCATTCTCATTTGATCTTAAGCTGTCCAAGAAAAAGTAGAATGAGTAAAATTTATTAACCAGTTCTTAAGTTTATCACAAGTTAGTTGGTACTACACAGTGCTCGACAAATACAAAGTTGAGTACAGATTCTGCTGAACGTTATGATGGCTGCATAGTGTTAACAGCAAATTTAAGAAAGCTTTTTTAGGCAAAATAAAAAGTTACTTTTCAAAGTATCCAATACTCACTGCAAATGTCAAATTTCTTTGGCTGAATTAAATCAAAACTGTCTCTCCAACCCAAAGAAAGTCATACCAATTGGCATGGTTGTTCACATATTACTGGAGGATTAGTATTCTAGAAATCACTGAAATACAGTACACTGAATTTTATTCAGTGCTAAAGTACTACTAGCATTTTAAAACAATTTTTTACTTAATTCTTTAACATATTTAAAAAACAAATTTCCTTCTCCCGGTTTCATACGTTGTATCCACGTTTTCTGTATTTCATTATTCAGCATAAGCATTAGTTTCTGTAAATCAAATTTTAACTTATCTACCATCCTAACTGGGGGATATTTTTTCTTACATCACACAATTACACAAAGGTAGCTAACTTCAAATATATCCATCGTCAAGTTCCAACATACAATTACAAACCAACATTCTAATATATTCCAAATTTTAAAAGAGAATACACATTACCGCTTTTCAACTTTCAAAAGCATCAAGGACATTCAAAAACCATTATGTATATTAGAGATAACATGAAACGTATGCCTTACTACACAGAGAAGCATAAAAGGCAGATGGCAGATGTGAGGTTTCTGTATATTAATATTTTCTAGAACTCTAATAAGTACAGAGAAGTAGCCTAATTAGTAAAGAGCACTGGTGAGACACAATATTAATTAAAATCAAATCACAGAAAGCATCCAGTACTTACTTAAAATTGTACAACTTGAGTAAGTTTATTCCTTAAAAATAACATCTCCCTTTGCTCTCCCCTACTTTTGTATTTATGAACACAAATAACCGGCAGCCTCCAGCAGCCTTTGTCACCTTACATGTAGAATATTATCATTTTTCATCATTTTATTCTGTCACGTACAAAGTCATTGCAGTTCTGCCAGCTGGAGACTACTACGCTTCCCAGCAACCGAAGATGCTGGCACAGAACGGCAGAAAGCAGCAACAGTAAGAAACCTCAAAGCATCACTGGCCACTTCATCAGGCTGGAAATTGCTTGACTGAGGAAACTATAACAGATGACCGGGCAAGGTCTCCAGCGGCCAACTCATACGAGAGGGCCTGAGCTCTGAAGCAACCTGCTCAAAGGATCACCACCCAGTGATGCCTTCCCGTTTCAGTCTGCCTCCCCGTGGAAGGCAACCCCACACTTGGCTGCCTTGCAAGAAAGCACTTATTTCTATATTTATTTTTAAAGATAAACACTGTTAAAATATTTACTATATATTTGAAAACTTGCCACAAAAGTCATTAAAGGTCATAAGTTACCACCCTCCATGCAAAACTGCATTTTCTCTTACTGTAGATGTAGAGATACTAACCTCTATGCCTTAGTCTGTATAGGAAATGTGGCACAATTATAGCTGCGAAGGAAACCACATCTTTGAAATTTCTGACTTCAGCATACGTAAAATCCATGGGATGTTTCTAAAGCATTTATTGCACTTTTTTCATACAGGGAATTATGAAACAACCAAGAGCAAAAGGTGCTGGCATGCAATTACTTGCGAGCTACATGCTTACTTTCGTGACTACTTCAGATACACAAAATGATTTTGTAATTTATTTTAACATCAAACAGGAATATTAAGTATTTGGTAATTCGCAAATCCATTTCACATCAGTGGTGGATCTAGATGAAATTGTGCATGCTACCAATGGCATGCAGAGTCAATATGGGCCAAAATACCTTGAAGGCAAGGAGATGAGAAGGACAGAAGTGAGCAGCGTTTTCTAGGAACTGAGCCTCAGCAAGTGTATTTATGTCCCAAATTACCCAAAGGTTGTGAGGATGACCATGCTGTCTGCAGGGATTAAGACAGACTTGAGAGCTCCACAAAGGCAAAACAGTCATGGGAATGGCTTGAAAACATTAGAGCCTCTATGGTAAGGAAACTGTGAGCGACTTGCACGAAGACAACCGGCCTGAAGTAGCTTTTCCACCATTCCACCCAGGACAGTGCTTTAAGAAAACATATGTAAATAAATATATTGGAGAGTTAAGTAACAAGCTTCTGGCCTTTCAAAGCACCCTATTCATTTCAGGTCATTCTGCAACAGACAGTTCCAAAAACATCTCCCAAAAGGTTCACTTTTTCAAATAAATATAGGAATGACTAGTGCATAGTTTTCATGCAAAATGATTATCTGGAATTAATAATTTAGTGTTCTCATTTTCTCAGTGAGGTACATGTATTAAAAAAAAAGCAACAAAACAAAACAAAACAAACCTCATGTCATATTCCAAAGTGGTTCAGTTTCCCTGAATGTAAAAAAGCTTAATATTTAAGACTGAAACTTTAAGTGTAATTATTAGTAAAACAAACATTTCCCATATTTAGAACGGTTATATAAAAACACATCTACATTCTTCAAGAACATAATACTTTTCAAGTGTTTAATATGTTGCTTATATATTAGTACTATGAAAACCCAGGTTTTTGCTAGGTTGGTCCAAAGCCTTTTGACAGCTATAGGTGTTCTGTAAGAGTTTAATTTGGTAATGTACATACTTTTTATATCTTAGTGAATTTTACAGATAGGGAAATATGTGTTTTTAGATTACAGGTGCAGAAACCAGCCATTTTGAATTACTGTTTACAACACAAATTTAAAATTTGTATGAATAATAATAAGACAGGAGACCCTGTCTTACTTATTTCCTCAAAAAAGTAATGGTTGGAATATTTACATCTATAAAAAAGTTACTCTTAAAGCATTTTTCCCCCAACATGAAACTGAAAGATGCCAGAAAAAGCTCAAATTCAGAGTATGGAAGAAATCTAACAGTATTTTTACTTCCTGTTTATTACTTGTTGCAATATTAATGTATTCATTTAAATATATATATGCACATGTATACAAAGTTGTATTTCAAAATAATATTTCACACATGTTTATGGAGATTATGGATCATTTTCAACTTCGACATGCTCGGTCACTGATCAGAAAGAACTTCCTGCTTTCCTTCCTCCTTTTAAAATACTGCTGTAGTCTAAGAAAGACGCTCCAGTAGAGTTCTGCGTTACTCTAAGCACGTCACTGTTCAAACAACCTTTGCTGCCTACCATAAGCAGCTGATAAGAAATGCTGTGCTTGTGATACAAGGAAACATGAGTGACTTTACCTGTTTCCTAAAAAGACCAAATGAAGTTACATTGGCCTTTCTAAATACTTTGAGAAATCTACAGTTTTAAGCAAGAAATGTCTTACTAAGGGGACCCTCACCGACTTACAGTGAAACGACCTCCTTTTAATGAGCAGCACTCCCATCGCTTGCCTGGAGAACGCAGCGGTAGCCAAGACGTGCCAGCACCACTGCAACGAGGGTGTGCACAAGGCACAGCTTTCACACTCGGTCAGAGAAGGCGATGTGCAAAATAAACAGATGTTATTGATGTTTTTCATTGTTGTTCCTAAGCTGTGGTCCCGAAACAGATATTTATTAGATATCAGACCAAGAGATCCATCTGCTATTCCTTCTCTTTTTACGTTTATGACAGTACAACAGATCACATCTGACTGCCATATTCTGCAATGACAGCTGCTGCTTCTGTTTTCAGACTAGGAAGTCTTACACAAATTTGTTAGTAGGAACAGAAGCTATTTACCAGGATACATCTAGTGAGAGAAGGGTGCTAGCCAAGGTTACATTTATAATGTTTTTCTCTATATATATTTTCTTAGTACCTGACATTACAATTTCTACTTCAGTATTGCCTTTTGTTATGAAAGCTTTCACATACAGCATTGTTATGAAAGCTTCACATACAGCATACAGCATTGATACTTGCTATATTTATCTGTGTCATCAGTGAGAATGACTTACGGGAGAGTTTCAAAGGACTGGCAAGAGAGGGAAACAGCAAGAAAAAAGATTTATTCTTAAACTTTGCATTACGTTTCTGAAACTTGTATTTTCTATGGGGCAAACTATTTATACAAAATTTGATACTAATCTGCCATATATTTTTTATGTATACACATTTATTAAAGTCATACTAAGACTTGCAATAGAGGGAGAGAATATGATCTTGAATTGGGCATATATGACTATTCATTACGCTAAATTACTAGGAGGAGAGGAAGAGTTGCATACATTAAATAAAACTTGAGACAAAGATAACACAGTTTGTTCTAAATGTTTTTGGAATTATTTACTGCATTACTAAAGCCTTTGCAGGAAGCAACAAAGCATTCATAGGAAGTCTGTTTCTAGACAATACTTCTCAAAATAAAATTTGGAAAGCCAGAGAGCTGACAATGCTTTATGCCCCAAACGGTTGCAGCTATTTTCCTTGTGGGTAGATATATTGCTTATCTAAGCATAACCTTAACAAAGCAGCATTACTATAAATATTATTAGGTATCTGTTATATCTATATACACATATATGATATTTATACGTTTGTAATTTTTTTTTTATTTTATAAATGCATCTTTCCAACATAAGACAAATGCTGCTGCTTTAGTACTTACCAGATAGTACTGACAAAAGTACACTTCTCAGATATGCACCATTCAGCTACATTTCATACTATGGATTAGTTCTCAAAACTTACTATTCTTCCTCAGAATATCCCCCAAGCAGCTAAGCAGCTTTTAGCATACCATACTTCATGTCCAACCGTGCCAGATGAATGTCGCACACCCTCACATTCATTTAACCATAGCTCTCTTTCACCTCTACAATGTGGCCATACCCCACTTTATTGCATCAAAGCTTTTTTCCCCCCTCACACAATAATTTACTTATGGTATAAACAAGAGTTTCTTAAAATAAACATGAAGTAAAACAGCATAATAAATTCTTAGTCTTTTCTCCTGGTCATTCATTATAATTTACTACAATGATTATTTCAGAATGTGCAATTATCTGGTTTATTAATGGCACATTTGAATATGGTAAATGATGCAGAACATGTAAAATGCATTTTTCCCCCTTTTCTGATAATTCAGTAAGGTAATATATTTAAAAAATATTAACTTCTCATTTTGTCTGTATTTGTGTAATGCTGAAATAACTTCTAAGCAACATTTCTTGACAAACGATTCAAAAATGTCCATATAATTTTCCAAGAAAAGATACATTCCCATCAGCTATCAAACTCTTTTTACAAATATTTTAATAAACTTTTATTTGCATCAATCTGGCATAAGTGGAGACGTCCAACTTGTAAGAGAAAACCCCCAAATATCAAGCAACACAGAATGCAAGGTTAACATCAACATAAATGGAAAGCAGTGACCCAAATACTGAAGAACTTTGGTTTACATGCTGACATTCAAACTGAAAAGTGTTGCCTGTAATCCCCTATTAAAAATTAATGGTATAAAACCCCATATTAAAGATTTGAGCATTAACTGCATGTCCCCATATTTTCTATATAACACTTTTTTTTTAGTGTGGTCAAGATCCAACTAATTGTAGGGATCATTAAAAAAGTAGTTTCAGACTACAGAAATAGGCAGTGATTTCTCATAGCTTGGGAAGTGAGGGAAGGAATTTGGGGTTACATGGTAAGAACATAGGAATATTTAACTTGCACATTCAGTTCCCCCACCTTTCAAAGTGAGTGGATTACTGAATTAAAATATGCTCTTCCAACAAGAGGCCAAAAGCCATGTGTTTATGTAGAGGGTCATCAAGAATCAAACAGGGAAATTATCCAGAGAAATTAGTTCAGCAAAAAAACCAACATCCAAGCGCTATCTTAACAATAAATTCCCTTGAACAGGGACTCAAGGGAACCACATGAATCCATTTAAGAAGGCTCAGAAGAATCACAAACAGGATAATACAGGCACCAAGGATATCATGCCTCTTCTGCTATTACAGGATTTAAAGATACTATTTGCCTAGGCATACTAGCTTGAGAACGTCACCTTCCATAAAGAAAGAGAAAAGCCAATTTATTTTTAGAAAATTACCTTTTTTAGCTGCAATTGCCACTAGTTTTCTAAGTGCAAGTCCTATTTCACAGCACTTTTTCCTTATTCTGACAGGAGTTTGCTGTTAAAAATCCAGCTGAGACAAAAAAAGCAAGAACCCAGAGGTCCACCTGGCACCCAAAGCTGGCACTGAGGTTTACGCAAAAACCACCACCACCACCACAAACTCCACACACCAACCAACCACACCTTGCAACAGGTTAGGTTGGTTTGAAGGCCAAAATTCTTCTAGCATGAATTACAATCCATTAAAATTACTTGATCTGCTACAACAAGTGATTCCGATTTGCCCCAGTAAAAACCACTCCTGGGCTTCATTTGCAGAAATCTAGTCCTGAGAGAATGAACCATTACCATTAGAAGTGTGTCCACTCAATATGAAGAACAATCTATACAATCATATCCATTTTAATATTGTTTGATATGATGAATATATTGGATTGAAGTGGTCTTTCTTTTAATACTATTTGAATCAATAAATTAAGAACAAGTAGTCTGCTGCAAGAATTCATTAGAAAACTCTCCAAATGAAACATGCTCTCATCGATATACTACTCTTCTGCAGCTCAATGGACTCCAATTGATACCAGCTTACTGCACTGCATTTCAATTTATTTAGAAGATCTTTAAACACTCCTTCCTCTAAAATCATGCTTTCCTACAACACAAATTAAACTCCTCCCTTTCTGTATCTCGCTATGCTTTTTTTTCCACTGAAAAAGCACAGTTGTTGAACACCAATTTCAATACTCTATTTCATATAAAATATTAAGTTAGCCTATGCAGTCCGAGTTCATTATCATATCATAAAACCATATATTACCAAGATCCCTTTCAAATCATGCCTAAAAGGATAAAGAAGTCTGACAATTTCAGAAGCACACAGCGATTACATTTTACTTCTTGATTAGATTGTTGGGCTGGTAAAGGAAAATAAAGGAGGACCAGTTTTCCATCAAGTCTGAATTATTATTTTTTAATAGGTTCATTCTACATGCATAATCTAATTTCTACTGTGTTAATTAAGATTTGCCTGCCCATTGCAGCAGATTAGTTGGGATGGGATGTAGACTACACATATACATAAACAATACAAAAATGATAGTATTTTATAGTGCCTCTATATCCAAAGAGGAAAAAAGCTTGTATTTTAAATGTCAGTGTGAATTCTAAAACAGGGAAAATGGTTCTTGCTTTGCTGCAACATTATTCATACTTTATCTAAAGCCAAAAGTTAAAAAAAGTTTTCTACTAATTCAAGTTTGTAATTATTTTCATCTGCAGCACGTTAAAAGACTTATCAGCTTCCTCCAATATCTTCTAAAAAATGTGGGAATTTAAGAATAACTAGTATATTGATATAAAGATATAAATTGAATATTCTAATATCCACGCACAATTCTCAGAAAGTTTTCCTACCACTGAACAGTAAAAGAGATTAAAAATAGTCACTGTAATAATTCTTTTTCCTAGATCCATTTTAATTTTTTATATACTACTCAATGGGAACACACATTTATAGTGTATTATAGTAATATTAGGCAAATGAAACATGGGTTTTATAAATATGGCCTTTAACAAGCAAAGAAAAAGCTTAAAGAGTATAATAGTATAGGCAGACAGTAAAAGTTAAATGATTTGAGTCCAAAACTACTTATTTACAAGACAAATACACTGTTAGCTCTCAGTGAAGAAAACAAAAGGTGTATTAGATAAAAACGAATGATTGTCATAGTCAGTTCATACTAAAAAGCCCAATACGTTAAGTTTTACAAAATACTAGTTAGCTGCCATCAAAAGACACATTACTGTTCTTTTAGTATAGGGATTTTATGAAATAACATTTTGCAGAAATACAATTCAGATGACCCCAGCATTTCATTTAGAAATACAGTTGTACCATAAACACCGAAATCCCGCCATCCACAAGCCCTTTGAAGATCACTTGGATAACTTCCCCTTCCCCCAGGAGCTCGTTACTCTCCTTAGCAAAGCACGAGTATTGACACACACAGATCCCCATAGTACTTTCCTTTACAGTTTCAACTTCATAGACTCAGCTAACAGTATCAGTAAGCATAAAGAAAATAAAAACATTTATTAAAATACAAAATGATGAATTTGTGTTTGACTGAAAAACAGAATGATTTATTGCTTACCGAGTCCTAACAGATCAATAGTGGGTTCTGATGACTTTTTTGGACTTGCTTTAACTTCCAATTGCTGATCCTCTTTCTTCTGTGGCTTTGAAGGAAAAAAAAAAACAACAACAGCAAGTAACCTTTCTGAAAAACATACAGTACTTAAAAAAAATATTCCCATTAAAGCCTCTGCCCAGTATCAGAAATAAAAGCCCTTTTCTGTATTTGTGTACCATAAATGGATTTGTAATGAGATAAGTTGCAGATACGGTCAGAAGGGACAAGGCACTGTATAGTAAAATTTATATAATCAATTTTAAAATAAATGTAATTTCCAGTCTAAGTTAAAAATAAATTGAAATATTAAGCTGGATCGCTGCATATCATGCTTCAGGTAAAAAGCTGTCTGTAATCCGAGCTTTCAACGAATTTCAGCATCCAAGCTACATAATTCTGCTGCTTTAAAGAGAAAAAATGTTAAAGTTTTTAAAAGCTTGAATCAAAAAAATAGAAACAGATTATTGCCACTGTTTAGCATTCCTGAAAAGACTATCTGGAGAAACTGCAAACTTTATAGATGCTATGCACAGATGGACACAATCTGTGTTCACGGCCTCTCTTTGTAAATCTAAGGCAAATAACAGTATTTTTCTCCTTTGGAAAAGGGAGTTTCCAGTCTTTTCCTGCCTAGAGATTTCAAAAGGTAAGATGGGATCAACATGAAATCTGGTTATGACAATGACTTTTCATAACTAAATTTATAGTTCTTTTTCTCATAGCAACCTCAGGTTGATCACTATAATCCATCAAAGCCTCAACTTTTTTACTGAATACAAACTGCTTTAAAGCAGTGACATTACAAATGTATTCTCTTGTAGGCATTCAGTATGCATTTACTCCATTGTTATCACAAAAACATGGCTAGCTGAAGTGGATGGGCTGAGCAGTAAGTAGGGCCATTATCTAGTGCCAGTCAGTGAGCAGCGGTGGCAGCAGCAGAGCCCTGTGGGGCTGGGACCTGGGCTGGGACCATGAGAGCCTATTTCGGTCCCCCCTTTAGCACAGCCATAACGTGGCTTGGATGGAGTCACCCAGTCCTGCAAAGTCACTAAACCATTAAACCTTAATAAGTAGTATTTAGTATTAGAGAACGTTATAGTTCTGTAGTGTGCTTCAATGCATGGGTATAAGCTTTCCTTCTATACGTAATCCTTTACTTCCCTCTCCTGCAAACAAAGGAAAAGAGTAATGAGCTTAGCGTTTATACGGAGCAGTGAGAAAACTAAGGACAGTCAAGGACTGCTCAGTTGAACAGCAGCCTGACACATTACTGACCCCCCTCTTACTGGAGCAATCTTCCATTGAAAATCTCCTCAAAATACTTGCAATAAACCGAGCTCTGCTTCTGTAGTTACATAGAACAGGTATTTTCACACCCAAACTAGTTCTCACTTCAATTTAAGTCTATCACAGAATCAAAGAATGGTTGAGATTGGAAGGGACCTCTGAAGATCATCTAGTCCAACACCCCTGCTCAAGCAGGGTCACCTAGAGCACATTGCACAGGATTGCATCCAGGCGTGTTTTGAATATCTCCAGAGAAGGAGACTCCACAACCTCTCTGGGCAACCTGTGCCAGTGCTCTGTCACCCTCACAGTGAAAAAGTTTTTCCTCATGTTCAGATGGAACTGCCTGCATTTCAGGTTGTGCCTGTTGCCTCACGTCCTGTCTCTGGGCACCACTGAAAAGAGTCTGGTCCCATCCTCTTGACACCCTCCCTTAAGATACTTGTACACATAGATAAGATCTCCTCTCAGCCTTCTCTTCTCCAAGCTAAACAGGCCCAGCTCTCTCAGCCTTTCCTCACAGGAGAGATGCTCCAGTCCCCTCATCATCTTTGTAGCCCTTCGCTGGACTTGCTCCAGTAGTGCCACATCCCTCTTGTACTGGGGAGCCCAGAACTGGACGCAGTACTCCAGATGGGGCCTCACCAGGGCTGAGTAGAGGGGGAGAATCACCTCCCTCGACCTGCTGGCAACACTCTTCCTGATGCACCCCAGGATACCATTGGCCTTCTTGGCCACAAGGGCACATTGCTGCCTCATGGTCAACTTGGTGTCCACCAGCACTCCCAGGTCCTTCTCTGCAGAGCTGCTTTCCAGCAAAGGAAATCAAAGGAATATTTGCTTACTCTAGCCTAAAATCCTTATATTTACTCTAACGGTGCTTTTTTCAGGAACGAGTTTGGGAGACTGCCTGCTGGAAACATTCCATGGACAGAAAGGATAATCAGGTTACCCGATTCTGTATCATAAGATACTTATATATGCATAATCACTAAATTTTCATGTTTGAGTGCACAATCTGAAGAACAGTATATATTTTTCATATGCTATTCAATATTAGAGAGAAAAGAATTTATAAATATATTTGGTATTATGAAAAAAGTACATTTTTTAAATTTGAATTATTATTAGGAACATTAACCAATTAACTGCAAGTATTTTAGAGAAGATACATAATTTATCACAACAATTTGTATATTTGGCCTTTCTTCAACAGCTATAAGGAACACTATGGGCCACTGGAGTTGTAAAAAGAAGCATTTCTGACATGTTGCTTGGTTTCATAACACTGACTTTTTTTGTTTAAACAGCTTAACATTTCTGAACATAGAACAACCTCTTGAAATTGAAAAGCAAACCTGTTAGAATTACACTAATGTCCAAATTTTTCATTACTCCAATTAGGTTTACAGTGACTATCTAAAGGCACAAGTCTGAACTACATTAAAGCTTGACAGGGTTGGTTTAAAGCGCAACCTTTTGTTTTCACAGAAACCAAAACACTGCTTTGCATGCATTGGTAAGAACTAAACAGGCAGGATTCAAATGGCATTCTTTTTTATTTAGTCATGTACTTATTGTAGCAAATAAACCTCATTACCTACACTAAAAATACAGTAAAAAGTCTACTTAGGTCCTCTGCTTTGTCAAATGAATTTTTTCAATACTTATCAAATGCATTTTTACAATTCAAACAGGTTAATTTTTATCATAAAAGAATTTTCTTTCACATAATAGCCCAATAACAGTTATTTTTCGTATCGCCATATTTCTGTTTCCTCACCCTCTAAATAAGAAAGGGGTTGAAGCCATAAGGTATAGAAATATTAATTTTCAAAATAAAAAGAAGATACTTTAAGGTATGCTTTCCAACGATTTCTATACCATTACTATATTTCTTTATCAGCAATTTCTTCCCCATTCTATCCCATTGCCAAAATCTAAACTAATATGTTTTAATAGGTTACTTCATAATTAATTCCACTTAGTAAGATTGCAAAATTATTTTCAAGCTTTTTACAACAGCAAATATTTTTAGACATTAATGCCATATTCACTCCTCTGATGGAAATTTTCTACTTAAAGCACTGGTCACAATTTCTCTTTTTCGACTAGACAGTTTTCACCAACACAATAAAACTTCAGTTTGAGAAAACAAAAAAGCTATTTGTCACCTAACAATTTTCCAATATTCATCTTTACAGCAGTGTTCATGATAAGCAATACTCAGCAGACGGTCTGGAGCAAAAAACATTTCCTCTCAACATCCTCTTACCCTAAAGTTTACCTGTAATACTAAGGTGGTTTCCTCTCCCTGTCATTCTCTTACCATAACACACACTAGTTACTGGAATTTTCAATCCTCCTCTCAAATTTGAAACAATTTTAAAATTCATTGGGCCTTCATCTCTGGCTAAGGTGTTGCAGGCCATATATGAAGGGTTTGGGGCAAATTTAGAAGACACACTGGCTCAGTGCCTGAGCTCTGCTGTGATTCAAAAATGGAGAGGGACTTCTCTCAAGTCACCTGCACTAAGGTGTAAATTAAGCAAGCCTGGTGCCGCTGGGCCGAGTAGGAACCAACCACATGCATGCAACTGTTCTTAATTTAAGAATACATAAATAAACCTCCTTCCTCGTACTGTTTCTTAAGATCTTCTTGTTCGCCCTTTAGCCCCATGGATCTTTTATTGCCTGACTGCACTGTGGTCCACCTGAAGAAGGTGAGATGGAAAGCAGCCCCTTATGGAAGTACGCTGTAGCACGCAGTTCCTGGCATATTTCTGGGGCTGGACCAGGAGCCCCCCAGAGGTCCCTTCCAACCTTTATTTTTCTGGTACAGACAAGAAGGTGTTGAAACTCTCAGAAAAGAACAAAAGGGGAAGCCACACTGGAGTATTTAATTTCTTTTTAGTAGTTTTGCTTCAGCAGGACTTATACATGACTAAGCTTTACACAGAGAGCAATCTTTAGAGATGTTAAAGCTAAATATTCCACACTTAGTGAGCAGAGAAGTGGGTGACAGGCAAAACACTGCATAGGAAGGCAGTGACATTTCTTAAACTTAATGTTTAATTTAGTGTTGTGCTTTATCTAAAAATCACTGAATTTTGTAGCAGTGTAACATACCATGATACAAACCTGCTTGTGAATCCAGCTGCATTAAGATTCACCTCAGTTTCTACTACTAGTCTGCTTGAATATCACAGCAATTATTTTTAAGTATTGACACTAGTACTAGACAAATTATCCTTTGTTGAGTCCTTTGGGAAAAGCTAGCATAAAAATTGGAGGCTAAGCAGCATCAGATAAACTAAGAATAGCATTAAAAATCTGCTATAGTGAAGTCAAGTAGAAGGGGACCGCTACACAATATTTGTGCATTTGCCTTCAAGGTTATTGGGGCTACCATTTCTGACAACCTTCTAGCTTGGCTTAGCAATATATTTGGTTTGGGAGTTTTTGCTTTTTAAGCAAAGTACATGATTTCGAGCAATTCCTATATATATTTACTTCAGGTCATACATAACAGCTTCTCATTTAAGGTCATCTTCATTGTGTTAGTAGATTCTTATGAAACACTGTTCTCTCAAAGAGCAGAGAATTGAAACATCTTGCTTATCTGTTTTTTGCAGCAGTCACTAACAGCCACCACACTATATACTTCAGGCTGTTCTCCCTTTGAATATCTACTGAAACCAAGCAATGACCTCTGCCCTAAATTATTCTGAGATTACTAAAAACAGATTATTTGTAAATAGTACTGAAAGAAACTAGGGTTTGAACAGGCTCCTAGGGAGTCAACTCTTTTGTATCCTCCACATGATCAGCCTATTATGTAGCATTACTTGGAATTTTCTGCCCTAAGAAAAATTGAGCCTCTGTTTTGAGGTGGGCCCAATAACCCCTTTAAGTTATCCCTCAGGTAGCAGATACTACCTACTTGTCTCAAGGAGACAAATAAAGACCTAAACTTGCAACCTTTTGCAAGTATTTTCACCTATAAGGCAAACCTCTTCAGTAGAGTAGTGGGGTACACTTACTCATCATTCAGATCCAGTGTGGGCAACCTTATTTTTGGCAATCACAGGTAAATGGTATCTAGGTGGGATAATAGTCCTTCACTATTTTTTCCCCCCCAAAGTTATCAACTTTTTACTTAAGTATCTTGTTCTCTCAAATGATACAGCACATGGAAATTGTCACCTATTTTGTTCATTCTTGCCAGACATTTTTGCTTTTCATACTTTCAGGCAACCTAGTAATCTGTTAATTTTCTCAATGGAAGGGGCTAAAGCAGTCTTCCATGGTCTGTGGGCAAGTCAGTCTCAGCATCACGCACTGATTTCTCAAGAGCTCGTCTATCTTGGCTGTTGTGATATTAAGCGCAGAGAAACACCGTCTCAGGATAGCTTCTGTAGTCATAAGCCCCCTCCTTTATCAGTAATCACCCAGTATCACCTGTATCTAACATAGCCTCTTCCTGGCGCTCTGTATGAGAGATCATTGTAGTAGCAGCTCTGAAGATTGTTTCAGCACTTATGTGCAAGCATCTTCTGCAGGAATATGCCATATGCATACTCCATACTTGATTATTTTTCACTTTTTTTTTTTTTTTTTTTTTTTTTTTTTTTTTTTAAGTTCTACTGCAGCAAAGAGGGAACAGTTGCTATGAGGATCCGGAGAGGTGTGCCATGCTGATAGTATAGCAAGTCGAATACTAATGGGAAGAATGGAATGAGGTCAAGAGTAGTTTTTCTTCCATTATCTGATTGAAATTTCCTTTTGTTATTCTTCTGAAAAGATCGTGTGATACATAATACAAATGCTACTCCTTCATAAAATACCTGAATTTTGGCTTAGTATTTAGAAGGCATATTAATCATCAAAATATCTCATCATATGGATAATCTGAATAGGCTGCATTTTATTAACAGCATACAAGACAAATGTAAGTAGTTGTGCACTTAAAATTGATGAAGTTGCTACCATGGAAACAATTCCCTCTTCAAGTTTCTGCCCTCATTTAATTCTTTATTATAGTATCCAATGATTATTCACTCCCAATTTTACATCCAAATCAAGCTACATCTAAATCCTGCCTACTGTATCTCTACAATACAGTAAAAACATACTATGACAACGTTGCATTAATACCTTATCCATCAATACTCCTCAGGTAACAAGATAAGTCATCTCTTAATATCTAACTAGCAGCTATTTCTTAAATGATATTGGGGGAAAACAACTGTATTTGAAAATAGTTAGGAACTTCCCATAAATTTATCTGTAACAAATCAAAATGACCAGTGAGGAAAGCATTTCATCCACAGATATGAAGGAACATCTCTTGCCTGTCTGTATTAAATGGAAATTAATGCAGAAATGACTAAATGGACAACCCTTAAATTTCCACGCACTTTCCCTGGAAGTCAATTGGCTCGAATTTAACAGACAAAACTATATATGCTGTGGAATTTCTATAAAACTTCATGTTGCAAGTTAGTCAGCTTTAATGCTTTGTGCTAATAAACCATCACAAACAATTCATGTTCTAACAACTGTAAAAAGCATTCATCTGTGGATAAAATCAGGCCATCTGTAATTTTTTTTTTAAACAAGCGAGTGAATGGGCCTGCTTAAATAATTTTATGAAATGTAATTTTCTTAGATTCACACTGAGCTGATGCCTTCATTAGTGGCAGCTGCACCAGCTAGCCTGCTTGTAATTCATAGAGCTATTTGGTATGATTTAATCAAAATCACTCTTCAGTCTTGTCCATTTTCCTACCATTTAATCACCATGATTTTAAAACATTTTTCAGTCCATCAGTTTTTGGCAGAGAAATTCCAAAAAATTTGTACTTAACTCAAAATTTGGACTTGTATTTTGTGCAAATTCTGACTACATCCTTACAAGAGCAGAAGAACATCATTCTAGAATATTAACTTTCCAATTGACATGGAATGAGAAAATTTTCCATTCCATCATGAAAAACTAACTTGTAAACTTATAACTTGCAAGCTACACTTACTTTACATTGCTGGTTTTTCCCCATTGTTGCACAGAATAAGTAAGGAAAGAATAACAGAAGTTATCTGAAATTTAATTTAAAAAATAGGGTTTGTAAGAATACCAGTACAGGTCAGGAAAAAAAAACAACCAAAAAAGAATATAAAAAAAATTTATTTGTCTCTGATAGGTCTCAATTTAAAAGGAGAAGTTCAGCTTTATATAAACCAATACTGTATTTTATTAAATTCTTACAATGCATTGTTCTCAGTATAACACTAGGGAAACTATTCTGGTTCAGTCTAAATGAAACACTTGCTTGAATTAGTTGAAACCAAATAAACCAGTAAATAACACTGTTAATTACTCTAGTCACACATCAAGAATTAGGGTTGATTTTATAGATTTGTTCTCTCTTATATGCTCCTCTAAAGCGCATTTCTAGTAAATAAAAACATTTCTTCAACAGGGACAAGAAAACTAAATCTAGTTTATACCATATATTTTGCAAACTAATTACCAAGAGCAGCATGACACAATTAAGCCATATAAAAATCAAAATGGTTGAAGTATAAATTAAGAAAAGTCTGCAATAGCTTGTCAGCTGAAAACAACACTCATCTTTTAAGCTTAACTACTGCACATCACTTTTGCAGTCAGATCAATTTACAAGATACTTCTACAATACTAATAAATCATTTGAACAACGCTAGCAAGCATTTGTGTATACCCTAGTCACTATGGCAATGTTGTCCTGGTAGACCAGTTGCAGTACTGGAAAGAAGCAACTGGGTCATCAAACCCAGTCCCCATTACTCCTGGAATAGAGCAAAAGAACGCAAGGACTTCTGCATACCGGGTCACCAGAGTAACAGCTAAGGCAAGTGCCCTAGGGACCCTGTTCAGCGGGCAAACCACCACACCACAACAGGCGAGGGCCAAAACACACATGCCAGATGCCTCCTAATCTGCTTTAGGTGATGGCCCCATTTCACAGAAACCATCACGGAAAAAAATGATTTTAAATATTCAAGCTCTACACAAAAAGGATTTTGAGGCAAGTTAAAAGACTATCCCCAGCCAAGCATTATGCTGTTCTCTAAACCAGCAGTTATTAGCAAAAAAGGGCACATTCAGATGAAAAAGCAGCCTCCTCACAAAAAGAAACAGGCGTCAGAACACAGCCCTGCTCACATGGTAAGTTTAACCCCAAGCATTTATTGTTATGACTGATATCAGTAGAACACTATATATTCACCTCTTCTCTAGTTCCAATCCATATTACACAGACTATAACAAACCATCTACCCTTATCACAACGTTTTAATGCTAGCACAAGTTAGTAATTACTTGTTCCTCCAACTGCAATCATGATTCTAAGGACTCAGCCAGTTGGACTAATTGAAAATAGACACCTTTATTTATTTTTTTTTAATAATTTGGAAAAGAACAGGCATACTAAATACATACAAAATAAAATTTAAAAAGTTACAGCAGAATGTGTTGGGATGTGCAACTCGGAGATCGCAAACTACGATCCACAAAACCTTAGCGATAGTATATACACTCATACTATACATAAGAACACAGTCATCACCTGCACACCCTGTTCTGTCAATTATGCAAACTCCTGTAATTAGAAACTGAAAATTGCCCAAGTATGTGAACAATATACTTATTCTAGTAATTGGGTTACACCAAAACATTACAATATTACAAGTTTGATAATATACTGAAAACAGCAAGCTCTATTTTAATCAAAATTGACATGTTCATTTGTAACAAATACCCACAAAAAGTGTGTAATTCAGTACGGTGAATGCAGTGACTCCGAAAAAAGGTTGAAAATGAATCGCAAGAATGAAACACAAGCAACTTCCTAAAGAGAATTTTTAGCATTTAAGAAAAGGGAGTTTTGACCTTTTATTATTTTTTTATTTTATTATTTATTATTTTTAATAATTGAAGAGTCTAAAAGTTGTAAGCTAGTCACCCAGTGCTCTTTCTGTAGTCAATGGAGAGAAAGGGAAATCTTCAGAGCATAGTCGTCTTAATCCTATGTTCCAGTATTCTCCTTCTGACTATAGGGGGAATCTAAACTAAGTTATGCTTAGTAAGGTGCCAGTGCTCTAGAAATAATCCCATGCCATGAAGATATTAACACTGCAGTAGTTTTTATAAATGCACTCACATCGAATGCATGTTAAAGAATCATAAAAAGCAAGGATTAACCATTTTTTTCAGAAACATCTTTTGCTGAGACATGGGTTTAGAAAGTTCACTTTAAAAATCAGGGTTAAGAAAACAACAAAACTATAATCTTATTTGACAGAAATGAATTATAAAGTAATCAACTTTATGGACAAAGTATTAATTTGTTTTAAATAATCTGTACCCATTCCTGTGGAAATGCCAACAGCAGATGTACTAGTGAATATCGACATAATATTAATGTTTTACAGTTACCTTTTTGAATCAGAAGGTTCAAAGTGAAATACTGCAGTTTTATTTGCCTGCTGCTCCTAGTCACCTTTACAGCAAAAATATGCTGTAATGGAAAAGCAGCATGTCTCCTCCACTATGTATCTGTAACTCTGTGCAATATGATCTGGCAGGGTAATATCTAACTTGTGTTTGAACGTATCAGTGATTTCTGACTTGTTATGCTACTATATTACATTCTTGAGTGCCTAGAGGTACTGCAGAATTGAAATTATCAAAAGTCTTTGCAATAGAAATCGTGGGCACCGTTAGTATTTCATACCCTCTCTCTAAAAACCTCAGCAGAATCAAAAAAAGATATGACCACACTTTCTGAATTATTCCTCTTAACTTAGTAACTATTTAACTTGAAAAACAGCATGCAATTATTCAATATAGACTTTTATCATATCAGTTAATCTCACAGGCTATTTAATGAGGTTATTTTTTAAACAAAAAAACTAACAAAAATGAGATACATGGCCCTTACCATAACACAAAACTTTTTTGCTAAGAGGAGGATATTTGGGGTGACATCCAGTCTGAGACTGAAGTTTCTACAAGCAAGCTAATTGTGCAGACTCCATTACCATTGGTGTAGCCCAGAGAATGATTCAGCTCACTTGTGACTAGGTGTCTGACCTCAGGGTAAACCAAATCTCATCCCCAGCTACTCAGTAAAAAAAACACTACAGGGACACTTACATAAGTCTCCAGTCGAAGATGAGATGAATACTGAATGCAGGAGGCATACTACACATACAGGTTGTTGCTAGAAAAGAATCTTATTTTGAAAAGCTAATTCCGATTGTTTTTCCATGCCATCAGGTTCAGAGATTCCCTACCTGTTGATCACCTTTTGAAGTGATCACAACTATAAACTGTTTAAAGTCAGAAGTGGTACAGAGACATACCAAGTGACCCACAAACCTCATCATTATTATACATAGGTCCTAACGGAAAGGATCCCAAAACACACAAAAGTAGTAAGACCTTTACGAAACCCAGCTACTAAGCAGCAAGAAAATGGTTTCCTGGAAAACTATTTTAAGTTCTGATACTACTATAACATAGCCCTTAAAAGGAAGCTAATCAGTCTCACCACTATTTGGCCATCAAGTATTGGAAATGGTTACTAAGAAGCACAGAAGACTGTCTTTTACAAAGATTTATAAATCAGTCTGGGACTTTTCATCTTTGGAAATGTTTCTGAACTTCTACAGATATCCTCAGAGATCTCGGAAGCAGTACTGACAGACATCCCAGATCCAGTTCCAGCTCCCTCTAAAACCAAAACTACAGTAGTCATCAATCCAGGAACTCTTCTCAGTCTTGTCAGGATCTGGAAACAGGGTAAACTGAATACATCAGTCTTATGTTCAAAGGAACAGAACTACCTCTAGCAAAAGCCCTGCTCAGAGCAAGAAATGGACAGGCTGAAGAACAGTTTCACTTGTTAACAGTGTCAGATACTAGCACGTAAAGTTTTTGACAGCAGTTTCTTAAATCTGCTACATTAATCCACTAATAGCAAATCAAAACTTTCAGCACACACAACTGGTATGACTGAATACATACTCCAGTGCTGAGGGGATTTGCCAAGAGTATTTGACTTTCTACATAATATGTAAGGGGGGGAACACACCGTGTATGGAATTCAATGAGAAAAGGCAGGAGTTTCAAATATAAGTAGAGATCCAGGAACTTCATGTGCAAGTGTTTAAGGATAATTTCACAACTTGAATCTGAAGTAGATTTTTCCATATCCCCAGGCTACCGAAAACATTAGTACCATAGGTCCTAGAAGTCTACCTTTTTTTTTCCCCTTATGTCTTCAAAATAGTAGTTGAACGCATTCAACTCAGTCTAGAAGCCAGTGGAAAGTAAAGCTGCTAGTAGTTTAAGCTCCAAAGGGGTACAAATGTTTCCATTTCAAATATGTGGGTTTAGTGTGACAAAGCACTTTAGAACAAACTGAATTAAAGCAGAGAGGATTAAGAGATGCTAACTATTGAAGTATGTTATCTCATCTATCAGGAAAAGGAACCTGATTTCTGAACATCTGCCGTTAAGCTCTGTCTTGCAAAAAACAATGGACAAAATGCTGCACTAGGAGTAAGATGGTTTGTATGAGGAATTAATTTATTAACAAAATGCATATGAATATCCCAAACAGGCCCTTCACCCTGCTTTCACCACCACCCCAACACGTTGGCTAAAACAATTTAATAAGCCCTATTACACCAAACTAGAAGGGCATCTTGTTCAGCTCTCCCACAGAAACAGACTTACAGCTTCATCAGTGTTGCAAGAAAGGAGTGCTAGAAAAGGGAAATATTTTGAATGTAGAAATGTGAGTATCAGAATTTTGCAGTATATGCGACGCTAGAATCCATTCATCCAAAGGTAAACACCCACTCCCAGGAACGGGCAAGCCATGTTTTCCTCTGGAGACTGAGATGGCAAGTCTTCAGGAGATGCAACAGTGAAGAACATCAAGTAACTCCTGAGATGCAAGCTGCATACTGTAGAAAGTCCAGAGCCTAAGTCATGTATGTCATCTGATTTTGTTCAGCAACTATTTTTGAAGATAGTCATTAAAGGTACTGGCTGCCTCATCAGATAAAAGAAAAAAAATGAAAGCTTTGCTACGCCAATCTTCCTTCTTCCTCTCCACAAAGATAATGGTACAGCATGGGTCATGTTGTCTACAGGGGATAAGGTTCTATTCTAATGGGCAACTTCTTTCTAAGCACCTCTTGTTTAATAAATTCAAGGAAAAAAAAAAAGCGCGAGATATCTCTCTCTCTCTCTCTCTCTCCAGTTGATAATACTGGAGGGTAATACAGGTGACAAAAAGGAGGGTCAGCATCACCGTGACTGACAGTCACACACCTATTAAATTCACATACATAAGACGATGCTACAGGACCTATTTCTGGTGTCACCTATTCTCCCTTTCTCCGAAAAATCAGCTTGTCCTCTCCTGACTCTCAGCACAATACCCACAGAAAGGAAAGAGTGACGACTGCAGATTTTGCACTCCATCTTTGAGTACCTCAGACTGGTGACAAGTATCTTGTTTGTATCTCAAACAGACAACATACTGAAAATGCCAGAGAAACAGGAAATCAAGTTTAACCAGTACCAGAGAACTCCTATAGAAGGAAAACCATGCAGATCCATATTCAACTATGTGCTGCCCTGTAGTAATGGAGCTTAAGAGCTTAAAGGCAAGAATGAGGGCAACTAAATCTCAGATGATTTAGGCCTTAACTTGATTCTTCTGACAAGAAAAAAGCACCGCAAAAAACACTCAGATTTTGAAAGCACTCTGATTTCTTAGCTACAATGTACAGGTCAAAAATCCCACAACTTAGGCGCTAGCAAAGAGACTGGAGGAAGCAGTAAGCCGTAACAATCTGAAAACCTCTTTGAATGTAGAGACTTTAAAGGAGAAACCGTTTTTAGAAAGGTAGAGAACTCCACTGGGTATCCTCAGGAAAAAAGCAAAGGAGGCAGCAGCAAAAAGGGCCAGGCTTCTCACAAAACTCAGGTTGAGTGCTTTTGCTAAATAGCACAGAAGTAATGCAAGAAGGGAAGATCTTAAAACCTAGAAAATTTAGCTTTTTATTCCATAACAGCACAAGTGTAGGCTCAGAGTCGGCAATCACTATTTGCTATGGAGTAAAAAAGAAAATAAAAAAAATTAAGATCTGCCACCTAGATTGGTGTTAATCACTAATAAAATACGAGCCTAAGAGATGCAGGAGAACACTTCAAGAGTTTCGCCCAGCTCCCTCACTGTAAGGAGGTATTGAAAGAACAGCATAACTGGACCCATCCACCACCCCACTTTAGATCCTTGAATATTCATCTCACAGGATGTGCACTGGAAAGGTTATGGCAAGCGGCTTCAGCAAATCTAGCCCCAGGCATTAGCCCCACATGCTGCTCAGGCAAATATAACCAGCAACTATTACACCTGCCTACATGTACACGACACGCGTATGCACCAAAGAGTCTCTGAGACCAAATTGCATGAAGGCAGGGGGAGAGGGAGAGAGACTGTCAGCCAAGCTACAGGAAGCAATTACATACATAGTCCTAGACAGATACAAACACAGAGTAAGATGAATTTGCTTAAGTAACCACAAGGCAGGTTCAAGGTACTGTACCTTCATAATGAAGCTGGTGAAGATTACAGTTACAGAACTATCGCAATTCACTTGACAAGTAACTTAGAATAACTGTTTTGTACAATCAGGTGCTCAGAGCAGTTTTTAAACCCTCATTCACATTGTAATCAGGTATTTTTTCCTATGCATAAATGCCTGGTTGGCTACCGGGCACAGAACAAGATGGGTAAGGAGGAAACAAGAGGGCAACGAAAAACTTGCTTGAACAACAGAACAGCCGCTGTTTGCAAGGTCTTCTGATAAGAGTTAAACTTTGCAGGAGAAAAATTTAAGAATATTCAGAACTAGGAGCAACTACACTGCTCTTCAGTTATCCCCATTCTCTTTTTTAAGCACTATTATGACAAAAAAGGAAATCAGTCCAAGTTTGTGAGGTGATTTAAGGCCACTGTGCTCGTGCACTGCAACTCTGAGAGCATTTTGGAATACCACCACCACACACTCCAGAACCCACAGGTCAGTCCGAGCTCTGCCTTTTCTGCACACTCCCGTTTCCCAGATCACCTTCCTCTGACACAAGTAGCTGAGGATATTTCGCTTGGGGATTGGCAATGGTGAAACAAACTTATTTGGTAAGGGTCATGTTCAAAAAGCCAGTAAAAATGATGCAGTTATTTTTAGCTGTAAATGAGTAGCTTTCAGATAGAAGAATAATGTTAGTTAATTCAAGTTTCCATTTTCTACTTCTGTAACTTTATACCAATTTTATATGTACAAACATTACAGGTTCAACAATTTTAGAAGGCAAATGACATCAAACAGAAATGTAAAAGTGGTAAAATACTTTAAAAATCAAAGTGGAACTATTCTGCTGAATTCACTACCACAAGATATTAATGTAAATAATTCAGTAGGTTTCAACAACCACATTTAGCATTAACATTTATCTTATTCTCATTTACATTAGCTAGAAATTATTAGAAGGGGTAACAAACATGGTGCAAGGCATAGGCCACATCACTAATAGCCCTGAAGTAGAAACTCTTGAGTCAGAGCAGTCATAAGCTACTATTTTAAACATATCTATTCCACACCAAGGCAAGATATCAGTCACCGTCAAAGATCTGTTGTATCATCTGTCTGATCCAATATTTTCTCCTGCTTTTGTACTTAAATACACACACACACAAAAAAAAAAACTTCTCTGAACATTCTTCTCAATTTCATACATCAATGAAAAATTCACATTAAGCTAGAATTTAGCCTGTTTCATGCCCATCAGACCTACTCAAATGTTTATTTCTACACCCTGCCTTAACTACAAGAAGCTTTACGAAAGTTGAAATTCCATCAAATAATTTAGTGAAAAGCACTCCTAACCTATTTAAAAGTAATTTCCAGTTTACTCAGTAGAGCTTGTAAATGCTTCTATGCTTACTGAACAAAAGTCTTCATTTGCTCTTATTAGGTAGAAATTGTATGCCTTGTGCATAAAATAATTGGATTCCTTTCCTCTTTATTGCTTCCTTGCAATAAAACTTTTAAAGATTGCATAAACATTTGAGAATTCCCATATGAGAAAGCAGAGTTAGTAATTTACTATAAGCCAGCAATAGGCCTGCAGATATGATCTTCCCTGACAGCTCATATACTTTTACTATAGAGGCTACTTTAATAAGTATCTATTTAAACTGTTACTCACTCAAGTGTCCCAGACTGTTTAAAAAACATTGTACAGCTTTTATATCTGACATAAGTACAAACTTAAAGTCAATATTATGAAAGCATAAATGTTAAATACCAAACATGTTGTTTACCTTCCTATAACACAGTAGCATTTTTCTCAGACTCGTAACTAAGTATGAAGAAATTTAACAATCAAGCAGACTCTTCAAAATTTCAGACAAACTTCTCTTTTGCCCACATAGCAAAAAAAAACCAGAAAACAAATATATTTCATCTTCTGATCCAATGTAGGATACTACAGTGGTATCATTTATGAAGTTGCACAGATTACAGCTTCTCAATGTGCAGACTGTCACATATTTCTAAACAAGAGCAAAGACATAGTGTGTCAACCAAAAAAAAATACTGCAATTATTTAAATGAGATTTACCTCAAACAGTTACTACCAGGGGAAAAATTAAGTTTATGACCTAAGAGTCTATTGTGATTGTTTCAATAAATTGCTCTCAGACATTGAACTACTTACCCTGATGTAGGCAGCGAATTCATGGCATCTACATCCAAGAGAAAAACAAAACAATCACTTCTTTTAACAGAAATCTGTATACCTGAGGGTCACTCAATTCAAATGCATTACTCAAGGAAAACATTTTTAAGTTGTCACTGATTCAAATTTCCACTTTAAAAAGTTGGATATATGGATTTCATAACATTTACAATGTTAGGGCAAAGTACTTGCGCATGATTTTGTATAAAATGTGCTAGATCTTTATCCATTTGAATTAAAAACTTCATGGCAGAACTAACAGACAGCTGCACCTTAATCTTACTCCATTACTATGGTTTTAACTGGGTCTAGGCTAAGGTGTTAGTAGTATCTACGAAAAGTGGATTAGACAATTCCTTTGTTGCTTCTTGACCACCCCATACCACCATTTTCTTTAAACTGAAATTAAAATGTTAGCTCAGTTTTCCTTTACTCAGGCCTTCCTGGAATACACTGGCTTACAACTTCTTTCATGTCTCAAATGCACCCGAATCAGTTCAGTACCTTTCTGGCACGAGCATCGGACACTCTCAGAAGTTGTTTTAGGCTTGTTCACAACATCGTATATAACTGTAGAAGCATAATTTCCTAAAATAAAGATGCTGTCCTTTTTTGCTGAGACTAAGTCAGGCAAAATATCTAAGATTAGATCTTGTACTTTCTAAACTGTCTTATATTTACATATTAACTACATATAATATCCATATTTTAAGCATTACGGTTGTATGTATACATTTTCAAATATGTTCTTAAAGACGAAAAGTTCAAAACAGGGTCCAAAGAATGGCAGGGGAGCGCTTTTCCTAAGCAAGAGCTAGGCACTTGAAGAAAAGCACCAAGAGACTGCGAGGTGATTGCAAGGTAAGACTCTCACAGCATGAAGTAGGAACCCAAAGCTGAGCTAGAGCGGGCCTGCAGAGAAGGGTAGATACAGTCTGAGCATGGAGGTTACAGCATTTGCCAGGGATTTGGGGGGCAGAGATTTCAGAGTTTGCTACAGCTCAAAGTTTTTGAAATGTCTGCATTTAAACCTAGAAGCAAGGACCTGCTTACAGGGACATGAAAGGCAGAGGTAAAAGCTGTTTATCAACCTTTTTCTTATTTTGTCTTGTCTAGTCATGAAACTTGATTAGATAAAACCCAGCGATACTACTTCTAATCCAATAAAAACCTGTTTCTTTAAATTTTTCAGAAGAAATCATCGTAAAGGAGAAAAACTAGACCGATACACCTTAAAACTTGGGCCGATCCAGTGTCCTATTACAACACACACAAAATCAGATTAGGGTCCGAGTGTTTTAATGCACCTCAGTTTGCAAGCTGTGAAATGCAATAAACATGTTTTGTATTTCTATAAGTTCTTTTAACTACATCTTCAATTTTAGAACCACACGTAATGGTTATTTGAGCTCAGCTTACATATTTCTCCTCCAATTTCATGGAGCTAACTAGCCTCGACAGCATTACGACAATGCAGCTGTATCAGCCCTAGTACCTCAGCTCATTCATAACTATGTGGCACTGCATTTTGTTTTGTAGATACATTGCTTTCCACACCTATTTGTGAAGGTATGGTTTTGCATTCTTTTCCTTGACCATAATAAAAGTACTTTTTGCTGAAAAACACATTTTGTATGGACCTCAAGTTCATCCAGTACTGAGACCCCACACCCTTCCCAGTCACCAGCTCAGCCTTGGGTCTCTCCAGATGCTGTGTCCTACTCACCAGCTAGTTGAAGTTTGCTAGCTGCTGCACAAACATGCAAGCGTGCAATGCAGGTGTCTCCCAGAGCTGGCCTTAGACATGCCGCCTTTGCAGGTGTTGGCTCCTAGACCCTGGTCTCTCCAGCTGCTGAGCCCCAGACCTGTAGGTCCCTCAGATCTGCACTCTCTCTCCACTGGTTGACACTAACCACCTACTCGTCAGGTAGTCCAACTTGAGGTCTGCTAGCATTTACACACAGGCACAGAAGAGACAGCAAACTTGCACAGAAGATAGTCACAAACAGAATTTGATAAAAATACAGGAGAGACTGGTGATCAAGTGCAGGGCTCAGACAAGCAACCTGCGTACATGTGACTGGCCCCTTTTATCCCCTTCTCACTCTTTTTCCATGCTTGTTCCTCCCCAGTTCACCTTGATACCTCCCTTTCCCTGCTTTTGATCTGCTGCCTAAAAATGTCATAATAAGCTTCACACAATCCCCAAATTCTTTTCCCCCCTTGCATCCCATAATAAGTTCTATAACCCCGTATGCAATCACCTGCTTACTTTCACAGGGCTCCAGGGAGAGACTTCCCATCCTTGACCTGCCTTAGGGGATTTCACAGCAGGGACAACGGCCTGATGGCCCTCCTCTGATGGACCTAGAAGGAACACATCGCTGTGCTCTGTTCTCATTCATTACATCACTCGGGTTCTGCTCCCTGTCACCATGATCCTTGCAGTCTTTGTGTTTTACTTTGACTAGCTTTTAGTCATATAACCAATACACAGTCTTACAGCCTCAAACTGAGTATTGTTTTATATGAACTACTTCTGAATTAGGATTTTTCCTAGTAGTGTTCTGTTTCTTAGAGTGTTGCACTGATACTCTGTACTGGCATCTTTTCTATCATTATGGCAGACAGAACTATACTGACACTTTATAAAGTCTAAGCATACTATATCTAGAGGTGCATTTTGAAACCAAACTTCTCTCTCAATTAGTTCCATGATAATTCAACCCTGTCAATGACAGTTAATCAGACTGAAATAATCCTGCAGCTTAATTTTTCTTATTTCTGTATCAGCCTGTTGCTTTCTTTTTCTGCTATACAAGTTAGGAGAATCAGTTTCCCTAATAATTCAAGATTCCCAGGACCAGAGAGTTGGCCAGTCAATAATAAATTAGCAAGTACTTTATCATCCTCATGTACTGTAAGTACATTCTTCTGTTTCACAAATGCAAAACCTGAGGGAGAAATATTTAATAAATACTTACATATCATTAGCTGTTCATGTTTATGACCATTAGCTATATTAGTTTTTTGTGCCAAGAAGTTTTTATGTTATTCTTTTAGTGCCATGAGCAACTATCAAAACATAACAAATAAGATAATCCAAATATATACTCTGAATATTTCCTTTCAACAAAAACATACATAATCAATACCTATGTCTACTGCCAGTTCAAGCTGGAAGACACTGATAATTGCATGAGGATATTTCTAAAGTACTTCTTGAAATCTCTTACAGTATATTACCCCTTTTAAACTACTAAAAAACTAAAGCTAGTGTTGGAGCTTTTAGTGTTGTCAGTGGCATTATCTTTTTTTTTTTTTTTAAGGATTTTTAAAAATTATTTTTTCATGTTGTCTTTTGATGGCTACACGCTTGAGTGACATACATCCCCTGAGGAGTTTAAGCATGTTCTACCTAAGCACAGTGAAATACAACGGAAAACATGCAAAGACACCCTATTGCTTTGCTCATGATCCAATAAATACTTGCATTATTTCAGGAAAACAAAGGAAGCTCGCTCGTCAAGCCTATTATACAAAACAAGGAGAGCTTATTCTTTAGAAATACTTTGAGCAATATCATTTAAATGTCTTTTTCCTGTCGTCAACTTTGTATCTCATCCAAACCTTGTTCTCCTTTATATTCAATACTGATATACCAGTATTACCTCTGTAAAAATCTCATGCTTTTTTGCTCTTGCACATCTAGACCGTCTCCTAACTAGTACAGTAATTTTTATAAAACACGAAGATTGTATATCTGCACTTTCAATGATGCATGCTCCTGTGATTTCAAATGCCTCAGTGTGAGCAAGTCTTGGTCATGTAGACATTTACCTAAGGATAGCACCAATTGGTGAATAGGACTGAATTTTCCAACAGGAAAAAGACAAATACCCTTTTCCCATCTGACGAAAAAGGCCATATTTATTTCTTAATTTGTCCACAACCAGAATTTGTAATTAGAGTCATGATAGATTACCTCCATGAAATGTAAGGCTATTTTTCAAGGCAACTCTCGAACATAAAGAACCTTCTGTTACTTGCAAAAGGAACAAACTGCACAGCTTTGGAAAGAAGAGTATCATGTTTCTATTCATATGCTTTTCTATGGATTAGTATAAGCAGCAACAAAACAACTCAAAAATAATCTGGTTTCTTCCATAACACTGAACAGATATTACAATTATAAACACAGGATAGATAGGTCTGTAAAACAGACTAAAAGCACATGAAGCCTAAACAGCTATCACTCTGCATGGGGGGGTGGGATGCAGAGAAACAGGCTGTCCTATGTCTTACAACATACTCTTAAATCTTAAGCTTAAACTTGCATCTATGTCTGAATTTGTGAAAACAAGGACTAAGTGTTTAAGACTGATGTATTCAGTCAGAGTGCAAAATCTGTTTCTATATTTTCTTCCTCTTATAACCGATTGAGACATATATTAGCATTTAAATGTATATTAAATTTTACACATTAAAAAAACATTAAAAGGCAAATCATTCATGAAGAAGGCAAATCATCTTTAGAAGTCTAGGGAAACATACATTATGAACAAATGTTAGAGCCATTTATCAGACGTTACATCATCAATAAGATATCAAAATCAAGAAAATTTTAGAATATTCATAACGTAAATTTGTATTTAAATTATCATTCTGGCCAATATTTGTACAGTCAACTTATTCCTTTAGCTTAAAAGTAACAGCTAAGTGTGTTACTTAAATTGGTGATCAAGTGGAAGTCAAAGGTTTAGCAAGCTTCCATTCTTCCACTAATTCCTACTATGCTACTTATTTTTAGAGGAGTAACTTTAGAGTGTTATTTGCTCCAACTCATTTCTCTTTGTACAAACTCATTAAGAAGACAATTTGCAACAGTTTGAGTAAGTAAAAAACATCTTCACAGAACTAACTGGGACAATACTTCCTCTTGTCCCACTAGTCCAGAGAGGCTGAGGTTTGTGAGGCTTTAGTTGTTTTATTCATTTCGGTTTGGGGGGTTTTGGGGGGGGGGGTTGTTTTTTTTTTTTTTTTTTAAAAGAAGCTACAGCAAATTCTTCCTATTTAGTAAAATGAATTTTTGACACTGCTTTCCATATGAAGGGAGAAAGCTGCTAATATGAATTGCCCCACTCCTATTTTACGGTTTTTCTAGCACTTCTTCAAAGCTAGTAACCTTACACCAGTACCTCTAACACATCTGGTGCAACTTGGTACCAACTGACAGATAGCAGCTCACCGTTATTGCTGAGTTTCAGCTGGCAAATTTAGTTTCCAATGTGAGGAAGCAAAACAGCATTTGAAATACTACCACTGAAAGATAACATCTAACTGACCCAAACCTCTCACATAATTCTAAACACAAACAAGCAGCCAATTTCAAACTCAGAACTCAATATAATAAAACAAAAAAGTAAACTTCGTGTCAAATAGTACTTCAGTTAATCAAGTTTAACTGCAGCAGTCCTGTAGAAACATTCATTATCCTGATACGTTCTGCAAGACGAAAAAAATACCTTTAATGTCAATATTAGTTTGCAAAAGTAGTTTGTAAAGAAAAAAATTAGTTTGTTCTTTACATCCTAAACATTTAACTTTACTGTCCCAATACAATACAATCTGTCTTAAAAAGGCTGACTTTCAACAAACTATATATGGTTTCATGGTAAACACAGCCCTCAATAAGCAATATTTTACACTGGAAGCATCGTGATGACACAAAAACCTCTGAAAACCTTCAAATGATGCAAAACCTCTGAAACGAACATCACAGAAAGCTATGTGGTGCTGAATCCAAGTATCTTCAAAGCATTCAGGACTGTGGACTTAGCTAACGTTGCAAGTTTATATTATTAGAAACATTTGTCAAGTCTTCAAGGGCTGTTTTTCCAAACTGCTTCTGACTTAATTCTGGACAGCTAGCATTGAAGTACATCATACTTTCTTCATTTAAAAGTTAAACTATACAGAAAGTTGGACCTTACAAAAATCTGAAAGTTTCAGGCATGTGAATTCTCTCCCTGTTTACTTTGGAAGCACACCAAAGCCCCAAGACATTGCATCTCGTTATGCCCTGAATGTTAGTGTGGACTAAAGCTGTTCTGCAGACGGACATAGAAAGGTACGTTCTGAGGAAACCTAGAATCATCCTAGCCAATGTGGAGGGGAAAAAAAAAAAAAAAACCTAATTTGCTGATTGCATGCAATTCAGTTCTCTGATCTAAATCAAATATAACACAATGCAAGTACCTTTACAAAATGAAGTAATATCCTTAATGCAACCTATTTATAGTCTTATAAACTTCCCAAACTTGAAAAAGTTTCCTGCCCATTCTGCAGACAGCATACACAGTTATTTGATCACCTGCAAGTACAAAGTCTTCCTGATTCCATTTTTTGACACTTTAATACCTATATTTATGTTTGGGGCAGACAAACTCCACAGTTCACACTTGGGCCGTGTCTCAGGCATGTGCCTAATAATCCTGGTTCCCCAGTCTGCGTGCATCCTGTCTCTCTCCCTCCTTACTTCCTTTCGGTGGGAGAGGGGCACACAGATCCCATCCTGGCACACTGCTTAAAGACCATAATCTGAAGTTTACCTGAAGTGTCCTTTTGCACTATGAGCAACAAAGATTCTACGTAGAAAAAACTGCACAGTGCTAATTTTTGTTCAGAGAGCTGTTATGAGGCTGTGGCATCCAGCCTATACACTATTAGAATATGCAGACTATGTATTTTTGTTACTGCCACCACACTGACAGTAAATTGAGCATATTCAATTACTTCAGGATGAAAAATCCTTCAGCAGATGTACTAGAAATAAGGAGGAGTTCAGTGCGAAAGAACTGGCTCAGGCAGCTCAGGCAGAGAAAAAGAACAAAGGAGATTCAATCACGGCTGGCTAGGAAAAGTTTTGACCACGTCAAGTGTGCAAAGGAATAACTAATAAGAAAGCAAAGCCCCTCAGAACTGATGAAATGGTGGGCAGGATGAAGAGGAAGTTGAAGACCGGCTGTTAAAAATTTAGCTTTTTTTTTTTTTTTTTTTTAAAGTAAGTTAAAAAAAGAGTAAGTTGGTGGTCAAACTACAGATTTTGTTCCTTCCCTATTAGAGAAATGGTCTCTTTCAATAAGCATCGGAACTTTTTTTTAAAGCTAATTTAATCTCTCTGAATTTTAATTGTGTAGAGAACTTCCAAAATTGCTTTCATTGCATGAGAGTCTCCCTTGTACTAGTATTCTTGCTGTTTGCCCTAAAGAAACATTAATCTAGCTTTCATATATCTGATTCTGAAAAAATCTTTGTAAAATACTGATAAGCTAACAAAGGCTATAAACCTCTCTTGAAAGGTAACTATCATATCCAAAAAAATAAATAAATAAGCCCATTTTCCTGGTGTTTAATTTAATATATGAATATGAATCCTGACAGATTATTACAGTAGTCTTAATATTTTAGACCATATTAGAAATTCTAAAATTAAAGATTCTAGTTTCCTGACATGATAGATCACTATATGATTTTACATATGCTGAACATACAGCATTCCAATTATTACATAGTTTTCCTGGAAAAATGGAAACATGTTGACACTAGATGCTCTGTAGTCTGTATTTGTAGTTAGTTATATTACAGCAGGTCTTAAAGATTATCTTTGTAAAGCCACAAAATACTAGTGGATCAACAAAGCCTTATATATACATTTATTTAATGGTTACAAAAAGTTCGTTGTATAAGAACAGTTTATCAACTGAGATGCATGCTGAACAGGTGTACAGGACTTCTGCATCAAATGAGGACTTCCACAGCAGGAAAGCAAACCATCTTTTCTGAGCACTACTAGCCTATTACCAACATGGAAAACTGATCAAACCAGCAGACCAGACTTTATGAAGTATCAGAAACTAAGTAGGAAGAGTGGAGTTGACAATGCTACTATCTCCTAATAAGATTTCTTCAGTATGCTCATTAGACTCAAAAAAGCCCTCTACAACTGCCAGTAGCTTGGTGATAATGCCACTTTTTTTGAATTCTGTAGATCTAATTTGGAACATCATACTGTTGGCTACTCCCAAGAAAACACTGGCCACCGGGCTGGAATCAATCCGTAACTGACACAGGAAGATCGCGTTATAATAGAAATTACCCAGTAATTTTGTTACAGAAAGTGGAACAGCCCAGAAAAACTGAGTCACAGCAAGTATTATTGCTGCTGGCTGCTCTGCAGTAGCTTGCTCTGGTTTTGAGGAAATTCTACTCTGCATTTGAAATCATCTTCAGCTAGAAGTTTCATAAAAACTGTTACCCACAAAAACTGTTTTTAAGTCATGATTATTCAGTAGAAAAGCAATTTCAATTAGAAAGCCCACCAAAGTTAAACCAGTTAAAAGGTGAATTTCTGTCCTTTTTACTCAAGGCACACTAATCAGCAAAGTACCTTTTATACTGTAATTGCACTTAAACATTAAACATTGGAAGAATGCATTTTAATGAATTAATGCTACAAGTTTCCAGCAATATTTGAAAGTGCAAGAGAAACAGGGCCAGATGTTCAGCTTGTTGAAGGCTAAAGATGACCAATTAGTCAGTAATGAAAGGCTTTTTTGCTGACGCAGGAGCAGACTAGTTGGTTCTGCAAAGCAGAGACCTGTACACAAGAACTGAAGAAGAACATTATCTTTTAGAATGCACATTTTATTTCAAGAGCTAACAAAGTCACTATAAGACATAGAAGAGAGAATGCTAAGAATTTAAGACTCGTAGGAGTATTTGACTTCTTACAAAGACATCTCATGGGAAGTTTTCTACAGCTTCAGTTTCAACTTTTGACAAGCTTAGAATCTGTTGATTTTTTTAAATCTTTATTGATTCTTCTACAGGATGGCTAAAATACTGCTTGAATTACCTCAACCAAGAAAGGTCTCAAATTCCTACTGAATTACCAGCTGCTTGGCCATGTATTTTTGATTCATCAACATTCCAAGCCTGAAAGGTCTATACTGGAAATACACTATGCAGCATGAAGGTGACCCTTATGAGCAAAACCAGTTACTTCACATAGGAAATGTTCCAAGAGCTTTTAAATTGTTTCCTTCTCCAAGAAGCTCAGAACTGGGATAAAAAGCCATCTGCCTCTTAATGTCGTTGCTGAAAATATGACACTATGGCCAAAATACTAGTATTCCCTTCCTGATTCAATATGCAAAATTTAAGATATTCTATAGACTCTATAGGATCCTATAGTCTCTAACTGGACATCAGGTCTGTCATTATCAGCCAAAGAATAATATTCATGTCTTGAATCGGCTCCCTGAAGCAGAATAATATCACAAAAGTAGCAGTGTATAATTCTGTATGCATAAAAACAGACCTTTCATGTTCCTAGCCTTCCTCACTAGTATTTTTCAATGGAAATACAAGCATTCAAGATATATGCATCTTTTCTTTAGATTCCAGAAAGTGACTGCGATTACCATATGTAAAGTTCACAGGCTTTGTCTAAAAATTGTGTATTTTGAATGATCCCTAAGAGCCTTAAAAAGCTCTAGCTTGAAGAACCTCTTAATTAAGAAGGTGACACACAGATGAGTTTAAGTTGAGCGATCAGTACTGACACATTAATAATAAAGTTTACACCAGTATTTCAAACACTTTGCAGCATCAGGGTAGTCCCTCAGCTACAACCATGCACTGCTGTCTTCTCTCCTCACCTAACCAATTATTCCTAGCCATGTGACAAGGTTCAGGCACCTTTACAAAAGAGCACCCCCCACCTCCCACAAAAAGTGAGACCTTTGGGCTTTAGAAAGTTAAAACTTCCAAACCACATTGACATTTTAAATCTGTAAATCTCAATCATATTTTTCTAAGAGACAGAATAAATCTTTAAATTTGGCTGAAGACAAAGAAACTGAGCCATTATAAAACTTCAACACTCACCAATTTTAACATTCTTATTACCTTCTTTAAACACGCATTGATCTCCTACCATATGAATAAGGATATCCTTTTCCACTAGGTCATTGAAGCTACCCAAATTGACATAAAAGCTTTCTTCTGCAATAACAGCTTATTCTAAAACTGCTTTCCAATTTCTGAAGAAAGGTATTTGTTCAGGGGAAGGGCTTGTTTGCTCCAAATCTGTATATATTTTTGTACTTTGCTATATTATGCAAAATGAGGAAAAAAATCTTAAGTTTGAAAACTGAACTGAAAGTACATCTGCAGTTATAATGTACGAAAACACAACAGCATTTTTCACAACTATAATACAGCACTACTGGAGAATAAACCGACAGATGGGGACTCCAATGCATTCTATGGACTACACAGCAGATAAGAACAAGCTAATTGATTCACTTAACCTGTGAAAAACATCTGTCTCAAAAGGAAGTATTATATTTAAAACTTAAATTATCCATTCCATCTTTATTTAACTCTACACAGAAGTGTGTGTTAAATTTCAGATGTAGCTACAGTGCTGAAGTTCCTCATTAAGCTTTAATATAGCTGCTTAAAGAAGCAGCTTAATGAACTGGTTTGTCTCATGTTCTGTGGCATGTTCTAGTTGAATATTTTGAAGCTCTTTGGATTAGAGTTACTAATTAAATTCTATAAACTGTAAACCTAGGTTTAAAATGAATTCATTTAAGAAAAATATCATATCATATACAGTGTTCAATAAAGTTATTCTAAGTAGTCTCCAAAACTATTCAGTGTCAAGTGGACAATGATCTAGAACTATCATTAGGCTGTATGATAACATTAGTTAAACTAGAAAAATAAAAACATCTGTACAAATTCATTCAGTCCATTTCTATGCTAGTGTCTTATTCCCCTTTTGTCCATTATACGTTTACTAATATTTCACTTAGTCAAACTCTCTTTCTCAAAGACCCCATTATTAAGATAATTTCTAAAATTCTGAGTAAGCTTCATCCTGATTTAGTGCTCCGTTCACTAAACAGTCCTTGTCTCCCTTGTTATGTAAATATTTTTGCAGTCCAACAAGCCCAAAAGGTCTACGGGATGCTCTACATTGGGATGAAGAATCAGTAATTTCAGATGCTTCTGCATGCTGCTGCTTGAGACTAGAGTTTTAAGTACATGTTCACAGTATAGGAAAAAAATGCCTTTTTAAAAGAAATTCAGAGATAACAATAGTACATCTTTAAAACCTTAATTATCTGAGCTTACATCTTAACAAGTGTTTCATTAGACTCACTTCCCTCTTCCCCCACACTAGCAAAAGATCCTTCATCATATGTTCAATCTCTATATGCAAAGCAAAATGAACCATTGATGCAGGCTACCTGGATTATCATTCAGATATATATTTAAGTTAAAATTTTCATTTTTTTTCAAATCCTGACAGTACATGGTCTCATACTAGATGTAATTTTGTAATAACTGAAAAAGTAGACTATTCTTACCTTTTCAACAGCTAGTTGTTTTGATGGTTTTTCTGATTCTCTCTCTCTCTTTTTCTCTTCTTTCTTTTTTTCTTTTTCCTTCTGCAAGAAAAAGTATTTTGCTAGTACTCAATAACAATGCATTTGCAATATATTTAATGCTCACAATCATACAGAATATAAATGGAAGTCTTCAGTCAGACACAAACCCTGAATTGAAAAGAACTTTCTGATCTAATTGCAAAAATGACTCATTATGCTCAAACAGTACTACTAAAAATACTGTAACTTTGAGACTTCAAGAAAATACACTTTCACTTTCTCATTTGCATTTCTGTTTATAAGCAGAAGGAAAAAAAGAAACAGTGTAGTTCTTTCTAAGCTAAGCAGATATGAGGAGAAGAACACATCCATAACTGGCCAGAAAAAAAAAAGTTTGGGAAAGGCCACGTATTTACAAAAACTAACTGCAGCTTACCAAAGCTTATTTCTTCCATATCACTTAACTGCTCTACACCACCTTCTAGAGAAGTCCTTCCAGGAGAATTTCACCTTTGCTACTATCCCCTCACTTGACATTCAGTGGTGTCTCCACAACAAGAGCGAAGTTCCACAAAGGGCCAAAGGAAACAGGACAGTGTGCCATGCCTGACTAGCACCAGAGACATTCTCAATGCAGAATTACTTGCACTGCATCATCCATCTTTCCACAAATCAAAACAGAATCTGTCCTGAATTTCTGTTTCAGAAATCTGGAAACAATGGTCAAAAGATATGAGCATGCAGATTTTGCTAGAAATTCCTCCTGGAATCTGCAAAATGTTCAGAGAAAAGTACCATGGATTTTCAAGGCACAGAATGCTTTCCTGTGGGAATCAGCTATAGAAACTATGATTTCAGCTCAGAGATGCAAAAAGACAGCTAAAATGTGATATTATAGATTTAGCATCTCAAAAGGCACTGAGAAATCAGGGATTTCTTGCTATCTTTCAGTATAAGAAAATAAGCTATCAAACGAAGGCACCACAGATTAAGGTTCAAAATAAGTTCAAAACAAAAGGAGACTATTTTCTACACATAGCATAATTAAGCTGTGGAACTTCTTGCCACAGCCTATTTAGATGCTAAGAGCTTACACAGGTTGAGGGGGCAATCAGACAATTTCATGGAAGAGAAGCCAACAACAATTACTAAATTTACAGAAACTGCCATGTGTTAGGTTATATGGTAAAAGGCTCATCTCCACCAAGGAGTACTCTCATTATTACCGATGCCAATCTCTGCGACCAAAGAACTAACACGGTAATTAGGAGGGTTTTGAACTAACCATGCAGAGACAGCAGGACAATTCTCACACAAAACCAAGCCTGCCTTTGGCACTGCACATATGAAACAACCACAGATGAGCCTGTACGCAACCTTCTGCAGACAGTTACTAATGTTTACAAACTATTCTAGTAGTACAAAAAAAGCAATACATGAGATTGACACTTAGAGAAGGAATAAAGAAAGCTCCATCAGATAAAAGTAAAACAAACAGTGACTGAAAAAAAAAAAAGGCCAACATATTTGCTAGATATTTTGACTGCGTTTTGTATTCAGAATGAAACAAGAGTTTTTACACCGTGGAACAAGAATTTGCCATCTGTAATAGAGGCGATGAGGCAGCAGCTCCTAAATGTTCTTTCAGTCAGCAGGCTTGGATCACTTTGTTCAAACCTTTTAAACAACTATTTTTAGGAAGTCTTCAAATATTGAAACAGGTTATACAATTGGCTGTGCAGCTCTAATATAAAAAATGAACAGAGCTCACCAGCCTACAAGTTTCTGTCAATGAGGATTCTTTTTAAACATCACATATATATCATTTCTACTCTGTGTAACAGATGACATTTTGGTTAAAATAGATCTAACACTACCATGAAGGGTGTTTGTTCCCCTCCTCCGCTTTTTTTTTAAAGGAACTTAAGTATCATTCATTCTTCACAACTTCATGTAACTTTTGTTTTCCAAACATGTTTACCAGAAGCATTGAGATTGCTAGCACAGTAGAAAAGTCACTACTTTTAACCACAGTGCACTTCTGGTCCCTACTAGGAATGATATCCAAGATATACAAAAATGACAGTAGCTATAAAATTCAGTCTAAAGAGACGACTGAATTGGATTAGACTTAATATCATCACCCAAGTCAGAGGACAAGCAGCAAAGAAAAAAGTTCACTAAGCACTGAAGTAGTATCTCAGGGAACTTCCCCACAGCCAGTATCTTCATAATGAGTACCTATAAGGTAATGGGTTCTTCGCATAGTTCAGTTATAGGATTGCTGTATAAGAGACACTGTGTCCCTGAATTACAGAATTGTATGTACATCGCTATGATGCCAGTCTATTAAAAAAGTGAAATGACTAGGAGGAGGAGAGCTTCCTGGGAACTGCTAGCCACCAGATCTACCCAAAGGAAAGTCACATGTCTTTCTAAGAAATTACTTTATTGGACATCTAAGTAACCTTTCACAAAACAGAGAGAAAAAGGGGAAGGTAAAAAGTTAAACGGAACTTACAAAAAGCCAACGCCAAGCTAAACAGAAAAAATATAGATGAAATACACCGAGAGTGGTACCCCAAAATCCCCCCTAAAACTTAACTTTTTACAACTAAAAGGGAACAAGTGCAAGAAAAAGCAACCAAAGCAGACTTTTCTCATGAAAGGACTCAACATACAGCACAGTATGTACTGTACATATATACTGTACAGTAGTGTATATATATACTTCAGGAAACTGTCCCCTCTTGTGTGCTGGCATTACTTCACCCTAGATCCTGTCCAGAAGCAGAGTGTTATTCAACACATGTTCTGTGAATAAGATGCAAGACATCAGTAAAGCAATTACTAACTTTACACTGTGTGACTTAGCATGTGCTGATGCAGTCACCAATCCAGCTCCAGGTCACAATTAGTGCTTGTGGAAAGACAAGGAGTACACGCTGTGGGTTTGTTTTTAATCAAATGGTAGAAATTGTGATAAACAGAAACCTCATGATTCCATTGACAGTAGCTTGCTTAGAGGTTAACACATTCACTTTTACTTCCAAGAGTGAAGGTGATTTATCTCCTTTCACCCTCCCACAAAAGGTTAAGTGATTCTTTGATGCAGAGCACAAGAAACCAGTCTTCCCTCTCAGTTCATTAAATTCCAGTCATTCTTTATCCATCCATAACACTTCAACAAGTGCTTTTGTAGAGAGAAATACATAAAACTAATGTGCATCTGTCAAAATTAGACCTTCAAGGACACACCACAACTGAGAATGACAGTATTTGTGGTTAATATAGTTTAGGTTTAATATCCCAGAGACATTCTTAGCTTCCAAAATAAGAACACTTTACTGAGCAGAAAAGTTTAGTTCACATGGCAAGCAGGACTTTGTATTGAGCACTTTCATATGTACAAATGAAACTGAAAACACATAACAAAAACTATTCCTGCAGCAAGGTGGAAAAACAATTCACCCTTAAAAGGCAGTACACTTTTTAACCAACAAATTCAGTATTATGTAAAATAAGATATTCAGTAACTGGCATTTTCATCCAAACCCCTAAACTGGAGGGAGGATGATAGAAAGAGAACATTATCAAGTTCAAATGTAAAAATAATGGTGAACTTGATTCAGAGGACCAAAGTCTAAGAAACTGAAAAATCTGCACAACATCCAAAAGCTAGGTATTTGTGAAGTTCACCTTTATGCTGTCTGAGTAGCTATCAGTAGCTTTCTTCAGAGCCTAGAAATGAAGGACACAGAACCTCCCAAAAGAGAGTAATGCACAACTAGCACGCACAAGTATTAGTACTTCTGCTACCTTGGGGTGGAAGCATGTTTGGGTTGAATATGGTGAATAAATATTATGCATTCCCACTTTGAATGCCCATTAATAACAAAAATAAAGGTCTGGACAACTGGCTGTCTGTGTGGCAATTAAAACAAACTTCTAAGGAAAAAGAATTTGTACTATGAATTAGTTCCTTTGCAACTGGAAAAATGCATTGTTACATGTCATCGATTTCTCTTACAAGCCTTAACAAAAGATGACCCCGGCTTTTCTACCTGGATGCTAGCTGCAGGACTGTCATATTTTGACATCAGATTGCCATCCAATCTTACATTCAGGTTTTACATGAATTCTTTATGCATTATCATTAGTAGAAATAAATTCTCATCTACCTTTCATAAAGTCAACAAAACCAAGACAACTTGGTTTCATTTTCAATATTCTTACGTACTGAAAAGCCATAATACTACAATTGCTATAGTTGTAGCGTAAAATTGAATTATACATTAACACACACAAAATAATGCAAATGTTTTATCGCATACCCTCACCCAAAATGTTTTGTGACAGAAGTTGGTTTGATAGAATGCAAAGTTAAGCGAGAATTTCATTTCACAGCAGGCCCTGAATTCTTGCCATTTATGTAGCTAAATTATCTTTAAATGGAAGAACATCAGCTGAAAGTTCACCAGAATTAGTATGTTTTACTTGTATTAAGACATTTTGCTTGCAACAACAAAAAACAAAGGAGAAAAAATAAGTTGTTCCATGTATCTGACAACAGAGTAGTCCTTTTTTTCCCTCTCTTAGCTAAGGCATTCTTTTACATAGTCAGAAATCACAATTAGTTAAATACAGGAGTGTTTAAATAGAGATGAAAGATGTACTCACTCACGCTTCTCTAGCTTTGCTATGGGTACCAGATTTGAAAAAAACTTCTACTATCTTGACATTCAGTCTTGTGTAACTTATATATTTATTTGATGATAAACTGGGAAAGAATTTTGTGTATAAGATTAGGGTACACCCGCTATTATTTCCATTATCCTCAATGAATGATCTCTTTTTCCTTCAACAGCCATACCATCTCAAATGCATTCAGAGGCTGAAGTAGCAAATGAAGTTAGCCTAAATATGCAAACACTGTCTCAAACTTCTAGAGGTTAACTTTGCACATCTGTATCCCATCCTCCAAGTATATGCACAGGTTTACTCCAAACATAATAGTAGTCCAGTGATCTCAACCGGACTATTTATATACTCAAAACTGCATTTAGGTTTGCAAGATCAATGACTATGGACTATGCTAAACTAAGTAAGTTACTTCATATTTTAAATACTTCCAAATATCAACTCCATGCACAAAAACACAATGCTGTCTGTCAAGTCCATGTAAATACAAACAGATAAACTTGCATAGCTCAAACACAGCCCAAATCAGATCTCAGAAGTTTAATACTGTGGTTCCAGACATTCTCTGAGCAACATGATGGACTCCTCCAACCCAAAGTTTTGCCGAAGAGTCTAACTGCACAGCATTTTCTGCACATCATCTGCCTAGGAGGACTTTAATTAAATTCTACAGAAAACTATAACATTTCAGATGTACTAACAGGACTGAAGTCTTTATAAGGCTTCATATTGATGCACTCATTTTAAGAACCTACTGAATGCTGTAAGCCCTAATAGACTTGCCCTGTAGCAGCATTGCCCAGAGTTTGCTTAATCAATAACATCCAGCTCATCAGGTACAAAGACTTTAAAGTCTAGCTTTTGCTGTGGTGCTATATGTGTCCCTGAATGTACACAGGAGCTAAATGGATGGATTCCCATTGTGATCCTGGATTCAGAGCAAAGAAAAAACAATATTGTCACCTCCAACTCTAATAACGATGATACTTTATGTAGCAGCCCAGCATATAAATCCTGAAGCCTCATGGCAAGTCATTATTTCACCTACTATTTTCTTTTTTTGTCTAAAGCATCTCATCCCTGTCTGTCAACATCCTCAAATGGTCGACTACATCGCTATACTGGAAACTAACTGCCAGAAAGATGCAGAGCTCAGATGAGGAGAACAGACTATTGCCTTCATTTCTACAGCAGCATTTCAGGTACTTGATATGTGCATGTATGTATATATACACACACACACACATATATATGCACGTATATGTATGTATGTATGTATGCATGTATACACACACACAAACGTATCTTCATTTGTCTCTTCTGCAAACTAAACAGCCTAATACTCGCAGTTTCTCTTCATGAGTCACCACTTTCTGGACCAGGGCATTTTCCTTGTTCTCCTCTGGACTCTCCAATTACGACAGCTTTACAATGTTGACTACTCCTAATGGCTGGTTTAAGGACAGGAATGAGACTCTTCTGTATCAGACAGAAATAGACCAGTGGGAGCGAAGAGCAGAAGTAAACTTCAGTAAATAAAGTATTTAACCTCCCAAATCTGCTCCAGAAGCAGGTATAATTTTGCAGAGAAGCAGATACAAGCTTCTCCTCAAAGTCTTCAGATATGTTGACACAGATATTCATGTCCAAGTCTAAGGGAGTCTTTCCCTTTGCTTTGCGAGCTATCCTTCTCTCAGTAGACAATCCAATAATATTAAGTATAGGGTTCCACATTTATAAAGAAAAATAATCCACGTATTATTCAATGCAACAAAAAATTTCTCCAAACCATCTCTCCATCAGCATTTCTACAGACCAGTGAATTACATCTATTCCATTTCTCAATTTACCAAAGTGAGGGCTAGCAAGATTACTGAATTTTGTTAGTAACAGCTTTTAAAGCATTCCTCCCATGCAGCCTCAACTGGGACATGGCACGCCATCCGCCTTTGAATCACAAGTTACCCCTGTAACTTGTGGTACATGTAACATGTGAATTGTTTCATCAGGTGTTAACTTGAACACTCAGGTCCTGCAAAATGAGTCCATCACACTAAACACCTACTTAAACGTGGTTGTCACTCAAGCAACAGGAAATAATGACCACAACAGTCATGAGAGAACCAGTTTATCTCAGGGCCAAGATCTGTTAGATTCAACCATTAGAGAATGCATTTCAATCCACAGTAAAGGGGGGAAGTGTTTCTGGAATGTCTATTTTGAGGAATAAGAAAGACCACAAAAATGAGCATACTAGGCCAGACAAGAGGCCCAGCTAACCCTGTATCTTGCCCGTGGCAGTGTCAAACATTCAAGAAAAAAAACTTATGAGTAGGACAAGCACAGAAGCATGTTTCATCTTAAAACTTTCATATTTATTGTGTTCCTACTTCTTGTTGTATGAAAAAAATAGTGAATAATCACTCTAACCTCCTCCATTCTAGCTATACTTTATACACTATCATACCTTTTTCAGAGTGATACCTTTTCCAAAAGTATTTTTTTCTTTCAAGTTAAATAATTCCAGTTTATGCAATCTCTTCCCATTAAGAGACAGTTCTACATCTTAGACAACTGCTATCTTGTTTCCTCTCCTTCTGGGAAAGATTGTTGGAAGTGTCATAACTGCACACTTACTTTTCAAATACAGCCTCTTAAGTTTACTACAATATATTCTAGTGAAAGCAGAGTTGAAGGTTTTGCATACGATCTTCTTTAGAATGTCCTGATTTCCAGTCTGACTTCAACAGTAACTTCTTTTAAATATGTTTTGTTAGAGAAAACATCACTTTCACAGGAAAAAGTATCAGGAAAATTTTATTCCTCAGGACTTTGAGAACTATGAGGGCTTCCAATAAGTTTCATATGGCAAACACTCCATAAAGGTAAACAAGTGTAAAGCAATAAATGCCTCTCATGGCACTTAAGAACTCCCTAACTTCTTTGTATTGGAGATGTGAAGACTTAAAATGCACTACTCACCAGTTTTTCCTCCTCCACACCTTAACACAGCCTACAGGACCTCTCTTAATTCCCAGTAACTTTATTTTCGCTCACTACATTTTTACCGTGAACTTAAAAACCCGTAACTCCTTCATCCTCACACTTTGCAAGTTCAATATGCAAACTTAGTGCTTCAGCTCATTTAGATAAAAAGAAATTCAGATAAATAAAAGCATTTCTCAGATGTTATATTCATGCCAGAACTTCAACTCCCAGTTATTTCATTACTTGTAGAAATAGTCAAAAAGCATTGTCAGGATGCTAAAATTAAACTATCTTCATATTGCTCTTGAAGTCTGTGAAAAGAAGTTCTCATTTTTCCTTAAGATTCATTTTTGGGCAACGACATGGCAAAATAATTACACAGTGAAACTTCCAAATTTGAATGCATCAAAAGAGATAGTTAAGAAGAGACAGGTGAGTAATTAGAAGCAGCTGTTTTTATTTCTCCTACAACTTAAAAAACATGCAAGAGGTTAAATTTACCAAGGCTTATGGCCTAGTCCATGTGACTAATTTAGATTTTAATTAATATTTAAATACAGCTGAACTAAAATAATTTCTAACATCTGGCTGCATTTTATGGTATCTAAAAGAAAAAGAACATGATTTATGTTTAGATCATAAGTTATTTTATATACTGTATACAGTCTCAATTTAGAGTGAAGTGTCCAAACAAAAAAACCTAACATCAAGCATTCATATTTAAAAGATGCATTTCATTTACCATTAGGAAGTCTGACATTTACTGAAAGTTTCATATGAATGATGCCTTACCTTACTTGTATTAAATTTTTCATAGGCTCTTCTAAACATTAAATGCAACTTCAGTATATACATGAATTTCCCAGCTAGAACGGATGCTAAAAACTGTATGAGCTAACAAAAGGGTTGCCAACTTGTTTTTATATTTATATCCAGGGAGTTCAAAGTGCATGGCTGATCATTTAGATTCTGAAATAAGCAAGCAATATAGAAAGATATTGAAAATTATTCCTGAGAGGACAGGACAAAATCACTCATGCCCATTAGCTGGGAATGAAAAAAAGTGTTTTGACATGGTTTTGTGATGCTAAACCAGAGCAGAATCGGAATTTCAGCATAAAGACATTAACATATGACAATCATACAGATGGGGGGTTTATCCCACTGAATTTCATTTATCTAGTCCAGGAAGCAAGGGGGACAGAAGTATTTTAAGTGCCTCAATTTTACTGAAGATAAGATAAGGTAACCTGACAAGAGTTACACCAGAAAACAGTATACCTCAGTTTTGCTCTTCTCAGCAGCAGCTTGCAGCGAGGGAGAGGATGCCAAAGGCTGAGCAGCATCAGAAGAGGATATCTATATAAAAGAGGAAAGAAATGAAAGGAAAATAAGAATAGGTGGAAAGGAGGCAGAAGAGGCAGCTAAGAAACATGATTTTCATTCTTTTTCAAGAATTTGAGGTAAAAATTCACACTAAATAGAAAAAAAAACAAGAAGAAAAGACAAAGTATTTCCTGGGGGTTTTTTGTTTTTTTTTTTCCCCTTCATTTTTACCAGTACTATTTCTAAAGGAAAACTGTTAGGTAACAATGAGTGATTTATAATGAAATTCACTAGAATAGAAAATAAGAAAATGAACTTGGATAAGATCATATCACAGGCCTAAGAAAAATAATTAGGTTTCATCCATTGTTCAATTTTATCCAGTGTGACTACTGAAATATTAAAGTCCTGAAGCATGAAGGCACACTGTCCCCAGGGGAGGGGGAGAGGAGAGAATGCCTTTGTTCTTGTTCACTGTAACAAAATACTTGCATTAAGAGCAAAGCAAAATAACGCTGAAAGTTATACATTAATTAAAGTTCTAATTAAGTGTTCTCTAAGAGCACACCAAATGAGGAGAAAGCTTAAGTTAATATAAAGCCGCATCCTAGCAGTGGAATGCCAGACCCACCAGAGAGATCATATTTGTTCCTCTAACGATGCCAGACCAACTAGCCAAGTATTATCTCTCTTCTAGGAATCAGTGCGTAAAACTGCTATTAGCACGACCATACTTCCAGAATTATCCAAAAGGTGTAAGTTATGCATGCAACAAATGCAGTTTGCTCAAGAAAATGAGATTTCTCTAAATGCATTTTCATACATCTTCTTATCCTATTTCCTGCACAGTTGATCACTTTAATGGAAACATTATCTTTCTTTTCCCTTTACTACAAAAATGCAACTGAATTACATTTACCAAGCACATAGTAGATCTTCAAAGCTATAAAGCTGACATTTCTACACTGCCTTTTATCATCTCTACTATCTACAAGGAAAATTTTAAAATAAACGAAGCTATTACAGAGCAGGTCATTATGTTGGATCAAAATAACCAATTTAGATGACACATCTTTACTTAATTTTAAAAAATTAGCTTGCATTAAAAGGAAACAAAGCTACAGAAAAACCCTACCTCATGTCTAAATGCAATATATTTCTTACAGATAATCCTGCCAGTACCATAGCTTATATATTTGGAATATTCATAGAATATTTAACATTCAGTATATTGACAAACTCAGAAACTATGCTTAGCCTGAAAGATGGTGCAGAATTTCAGGAAAGATTTATAAAAGGATCAATTTTTAAACCAGATTTAACCTGTGAATATGAAATGCAGGAATTTTAAACTTACTGTTTTCAAATTCTCAAGTTAATAGAAGAGTTACTAATATATTTGCTGCAATGAAACTGAGTTTCTTATAGTGTAGCATTCAGTCACCATAGGAACACAGTGATCCTTATTCTCATTTCAGCACATTGTAACCAAAGAGGTCAGAACAATTGGTAACTACAGATACTAAACTATAAGCTCTAATAATATGTTACTAAGATTTCAAAAATGAAAATATTCCCTCAGAAACTGTGATAACTAAACAACCTAAATATACCTTCAGTTTTCTAAAGATAAGTTTTTTGTTCTTTAATTCTTTCTTATACTTCAGAATTTAGAGAACTGAAGGTCAACAGGTGAGCAGCAGGTAACAGCTACTGACCACACAAACAGATGAGCAGAATTTCATGGGGGGTGTGTGGGGGGAATCAGCACTATAGATGTATGTGTCACATCTCCATCCTTCCATAATGGTCCTTCTCAATCTACATATCACCTACATAAGTTAAGGGATCATCTAACCTAAAATAAGGTAATCTTATGAAAGTTTAATTACTGTAATTTTGCAAACCAAGTACTGGAGAAACAGTATGTAATCTATAAGCAGCCAGATAGAGTGAAAAGCAGTTGCAGTCTAGCCTGTGATACGGGACAGGATGGGCAAGGGGAGAAATGTCCAAATGTAATGTTTAAAAATACACAGCAGCACTGCATTTTCTTCAGGGTAACAACCAGCAGTTGAAAGCATACTTCACATATGCAAGTATGCAACTAAGCAAGTGTACAAAAGGCATATGAATGAAAATCTTTAAGAGAAAAAACATTACAGTGTATAAAGAATGGATTAAATTGATATAATGAGAGCAACAGCATGACTTCAGACTGATGAACAGTTTTGTCACCACCACATCATGTTAAATATGATGTCTACCATGCTGCATTAGATGAGGAAATACGAATGACGAAAAAAATCCAGTCAAGTCAATCGGAGTGGCTGGATAAGCCTGAGCAAAAAACAGGATTAAAAAACAGACTCTGGAGCAATCTGTTTATGGCCAGTGGTTAAGCAATTAAGAGTATCAAGAGTTGATACCTGATACCTTCTCAGCATACCTGAAAAGCCTGGAGAACTATTTGCTATTGGGACAAACATATTTAAGGAACAGCTGACCAGCACCCCATTAACATACCAAGCTAATACCGAACAAGCTACCTCCAGAACTGGGAGCAGGCCAGCACTGCGCTGAACATAGAAAAGCCTTGAAGAGGGTAGAGCGAACTAGCCAGGAATCAAGGCCCTGCAATTTCAACTATTTTGTGCCTAATCTATGCTCAGTTGTTGTATTATGTCACGTTCATATGTCAGAACTAGCACCAAACGGAACTAACACAGTACCTATAACAACACTACAATGTACGGGTAGATATTCTTTTGTTATCTTGGGTATTATCTCGGGTATTATTTAATTAGAATATTCCAAATTTTGAATAAAACCAAAGTCATTGTTAAGAATGTTAATACCCTCTTCAAGTGTGAGGAGAAACCAAACAACTCAATCATTGCATACTTGGTTTTCAGAGGTGTTTCAAAACAATCATTTTTAACTCATGAACTAAGCCATACAAAATGTTTTAACAAATCAGTGGGGTTACCTTATGTTTTGAGATTTCAGTAAAATCTGTTTTCATTCTCCCTTGTACTCTCTATCAAGTTCTCCTTACTTTGACAGGTTGTGTTATGTTCATATCTTCAAACTGCAGTATATTTTACAGATCTAATGTACAGCAAAAACCTCAATATATAGTCCTTCTCATCAGCATAAACCATGCCTAAACAGCTTTCAACACTATTCTGCTTATTTCATTCTCAAAGCCTAGGTCAGATCAAAGTTAGTATTGATACCTATGTCCTGTTTGCAGTGCATATATACCATTGGGTGATACTAGCTACCAAACAGATGAAACACTGATGAAGAAGTGGTTCACAACAAGTTGTATGTTGCTATTTTATAGTTCCAGTAACGCTTTATGTTTTCAAAACTACTGCTGTGTTATATAGCTCATACAGCAGTTCCAATTTGTGTAAGCTGATGAATCTGTTTTGACTACAAATGGCAACTGAGAAAGCATCTGCTCAGTGACCTATTTCTACATTTTTGTGATAATACAACAACTACACATCTATCTGTTTCTCAAGATTTAAATATGGAGGGGAAGCGAGGCAGCGTTATTGAAGTTTAATTACAGACACCTATATAGGTAAGTCCAACCTCTGAACTTCTACTTCTTCCAAACTAGAGAGTGATCTTCCCAGCAGTCCTCACCTCTTTTCCTTTCTGTACTCAACTACTTTGTTTGGGAAGTGGGTTGAAAAAATCAAAGGAAAGAAACAAGGCCAAAAGGGAACTTGTCAAAGCAGTGCTGTGTCCGATAACCACAGAAGCGAGTAACACTTGAACCTGCTCTCTCTTCACCGGGGAAAGTCTGCCCTCTAGCTGTTGTTTTAATACTCTGAACATACTCCTGAGAATGCTGCTCATGCTGTACTTCAAGCAAGCGGCGCATCATCCATTTGCAGTTTCATTCGAGTATTTCAGAAACAACAAAAGTTATGGTAGTTCAACTAAAAGACAACAAGCCTTAAATACGTTAGGATGTCATTTTTTTCAGTCTGTAACACAGGTTATATTAAAGGAACTGGATACATTTAATTTTCAGTTCATTAAACTTCTCTTATATCTGGTAGTAGTGTTAGAAAGTTTACCACAAACACTGTTTCCCCAATACAGGTGACAAATGTCATGAGAACTAGGAAGAGGAACCTGGCCCACAGCCAAGAACAGCTGTATCTATCACGGCCTCCTCAATGCAAATGCCACCCCGCAGAGACAGGGAGCTGAAAGACCCATTCGTACAAACACACAGCTGGTGGGAAAACTACAGGCTGCAGCTGGAAAACAAACCACCCTAATTTTCTTTTTTCTGGCTCTGCGTCACTGACTTCAGCCATGGCTTTCCAAGTAGTGGAAAGTGTCACCAGGAAGTAAGAGGATACCAAGGCATCCAGAAAGCTACCAATACATCTCAAACAGAAGGGGGAGAAAAAAAAAAGGGGGGGGGGCAAAAAATTGCAGACAAAGAGTAACTGCAATTGGGCCAGGGTCTGGTGGGAAAGATATAGAGGACAAAAAGCCCAAAACAGAAAAGAAAGAAAGAAAGAAAACAACAACAACAAAAACCCTCCTGAAAATAGAGGAAATAAGTTAAGGCAGCACAATGCCTAGCCTCTACTGAGTTTTTGCATTTGTGGAGTTCCTTTTTTATATGCAGATTTAGAACTATGCAAGTCTTGCCTGCTGTAATAAGGAGTTTCACTACAAGAGCAAGGTACTTCACTCTCCTAAAAAAATAAGAATTAAAAAAACCACCACCAACAACAACAAGATAGCTTTATTTTTCATTCTTTTGGGATATCTGCCTTACGTCTCTAGCAAGGTTCCTATTTGCTCCAGGAAAAGCACTATTTTGTCAGTCTTTTGAGTCTTTTTTTTTTTAAGCATACAAGCTTGGATTCTCATGAAAAAGTATTTGTATAATTGTGGGTTGTGCTTTTTCAACAGAGCTCCAGGAGATAACGACCTAGAGAAGCGTAAAGAGTTTTTAAAGAGACTGCTTTGCATGCTTTACCCTCCAGTTCCAGAATTGTTATGTACATTAAAAAAAAAAAAAAAAAAGATGAATACAGAAGATTTGCCTATGCTTGAAAGTGGAAAGCAGGTGCAAGTCTGAAGTGGAATGACATTTCTAAACAGCTTCGTATCAGCACCCACCTGAAGAAGAATTTAACATACAAAACTACTTCACACCAACCACCATAGTAACTGTTTATACATGAGTTACTAAATCACAGAAGTGATGCAAGTCCTTTAACTGCTGCAGATGAGCTTTTAGGGATAAATAGACTCAAATGCCACAGTATATCCCACAGTAAATTGCTCACGTTACCATATCTTAGATGCATCAAGTTTATAAAGACCCCTAATCCTTTCACTACTATGTGAAGCTTGTTTTAATGGATGCTGTAGAATACCTTGCGTCCTTCGCAGTTCACTTTTACTCCTAAAAATTGTTAAGGGGACTTGGCATAAAATTAGTTCTAGGAAGAGGACAATATTACGTTGAAAGAACTTTAAATAAGTCAATTTGTCAACAACTACTGCTGCTCATAAGATGAATATTCAAATAGTAAAAGACCATTCCCACAGTTAACAGTACCCAAATCACACGTAGTATTCACAGAATGCTAATACACATATATTCCCAAGTCATACACAGTCAAATTCAGTTGTTTCTTACTCATATTGTTTCTAAATTCTTTTTAAATTTAAATATTCATTAAAAGCATTAAAAAAAGGGAAGTCCTGCATGTTTCAGAATTACATCTTATCAAAGCAAAACTGGAAGCTGGTTGGCCAGATCAAGAGACCTGAGGGTTTAAGCAATTGTTTTTTAGAAGTCTTGACAAGCTGAGGTCCCACCACAATAGGGCAGTGATCTACTTCCTGAAAAAGAAAGCGCTGATCTTTTATACTAGCATGAGTCTTAATGTTGAGAGATAATTACAATAGGCAAAGGCTTGAGAAATATCACTTCCAACTCTGTCACAGGATACACTGTTTCAATGAAATACACTTCCCATAGTGAGGATACGCTTTCCTAAATATGACAAATAGCATACCGGTGCCGATACAGTTTTAGTTATAATGTCAGAACCCTACAATTACATCTAGCATTTACAGGTCATCACAAGTATAACAGTTTTTGAAAGAGTTACGTGCATCTAGTTACTAAGAAGTTTCCATTCTTCGGGCTGACTAAAAAATAATAGCTTCTGGGAGCACAAAGCATTTCTGCCCTAAAGGCCTTTCTTGAGGATTATGCTTCCCTGAACTATACCTTAACTTTGAAAGAGACACTCCTGTTTATAGAGCTTCATTTAAAGCTGGCTGTTCGTGACTTAAAGAAATTATTACCTTGTTCCGTACTTGTTGGCCACACCTGGCATCTGACCAGATGCAATTAGAACTGCAAAGGTGCAGAGATCTTGCTGAAAGAGAGCCTCCAAAAACTATATACCAGAACAAATGACAGCTCACACTGTTAAACACACTCAGCACTGTGTTACAATAGTCATATTCAGCCAATCTGTCTGAAGACATTTCCATGTGGTGCAACAAAACTCAGTCTGCCTCACTGGGTAAACTAATTTATTCATAATTCTTTTCTTTGCATTGGTCAGAAAAAAGCTTAAAAGTGGTCAAATACTGCAACTTCAATGGCAACTGAAGGGGGGGAAAAAAATCAAAAAGGGGAAAAAAAGTTGACATTCCAGTACATTGAAAATATCTGGAAGTATAATTTCAACCAGAGCATTTTTACACATTTTTCTAAAATTTGTTCCCCTTTTAATGTATGTAACACTACGAAGCAACAAGCACATATATAACTGTTCAAGAGATCCCGTTGTTAGAAAAAGGCTTCTGTTCCAACTAACACCTAAAAAGCTTAAACATTCCAAAGATGGAAAGGCACCCATAAAACCCTTCCACATTAATTTATACCTTGCATTCTCAGCCTGATCTTAAACCTATTTTCAGTGTGGGTATATACAGTGAATGCATCATTTTTGAGGGTTTTTTCCTCCCAAGCTTTGTTGGCTTTTTTCAAGGTACACTGCTTATTCTGGAGCAAATCCTGCTTTTTGCAAGTACCCCTACCTGACAAGAGAATAAACAAGCATAGTGTGATCACTCTGATCATTTCCTAGTACGCAATTCCTAATTTGACAGAGACACCCAGAAAACCTTATTTTGACTACTAGGGGCTATCATTCCTGCTACATTCCAGGACACTATTCTCAAGGCGAAAGCCTAAGTTTGTGGTTGAGAATTAGGCCTAATTTCAGAATGCTTCCCAGTCCAAGGAACTGTTCGGTGGTGTCTGTTTCCCAGGTCTCACTATAGACAAGTCACAAACTTGCACTAAGTCTGGGCAGGAGAACAAGAGAAAGGAAAGAGGCATAGTACTTGGTATGAAATAGTCACACTAGTTACTGATAACCAACTTACAACAGCTGAATACATCATACCATGTATTTAGTCTTCAGCAGTGCTACAGAATCAGCACTTAACATTTTCCCAGTAACAATGGCTCAGAAAGTTTGAGTACTATGCATTTTAATACTGAAGTTAAGTATTTTTCAAGTCATGCCTCTTTCAGATGATGTTAAATTTTTCTAATGTATATTTGATTTCTATTTAAATGTATCATCCTATTTAAAACAGGACTAGTAACTGAAAATACTTTTGTTTGTTGCCCAAAGCTTTATTCTGCATCGCTTTTCAGTGAACCATGAAGAAGTCATTAAATTTTCCATATTTGCCTATTTTTAGTCTGTATGTTTGGTCACACTACTGGTCTTTGCACCAGCTAATTTTATCATCATAGTATGTCTCTCTAAAATTTCAAACTTAGTATTACAACAGTGTGGTCAGGCAACATACAATTACACAATTAAAATTTTTTAACAAAAGAAATAAGATACAAGAATTCTGAGCATCAGGGAATCAAAAACTGAACCCTAACATACACTCCTAGGCTCCAACTGACAATACATTAACACAAAAGTTGTACTGTTAGACAAACTTGAAAAGATAGCCAACTCCTTCCTAGTAATTAAACTAACAATGAAATAGCATATTATTTTGACTAAATTCTGTTAAAATGTACAACTCTGATGCTACCTGAAGCTTTTATCACAAGCTATTTGTAACAGTGGACCAAACCCAGGAAAAACCTTTATAATTTTAAATACCACCTCATTGAAATTAAGTAACTCAGGTAAAGCAAGAAACCCTTATACTCTCTGAACAGTTCACAGGACTATTATTGATAAAAATATCATGCTATCAGCTGCTTTGATGCTACCAAAACTTTTGACAGAGGGCTACAAGACTTCAAGCAGAAATCTCCCCCTCCCCACTACACTAGCTTAGCAAGTTTGGTCATGTGTGCGCTTGCATTTTGCTATATATAATTCCCCAATAGATTGCCTCCCTCAAACCTGAAGAGAAGCAGGTGAATGTGCACGTGCATGACTGCACATGCACAGGTGTTAAATTATCTCATAATAGGACATATTTGGTTCTTGTCTCTTTAGACAGTTCATGCACCTCATGTCAGTCATTGACTGGAAAGCCCAGGTAGAAGAAATAAAAGGCTGTTACCTAGTCAGCAGTAACATGCTGTTGATTCAGGATTTCTGGGCTCTACTCTTGGTCCCATGAGAGGTAAGCAGTTTATATTAGTTTGCAAAAGGATAAGCAAAATCTGACCAGTCTTTCAAATATATTAAAGCAGCAGTGGATTCTATCGTATTAGACACCTAGGTTATCTGTTTAGAATGATCTTGTGATGCTTTAAAACTTATTTAAAGAGGCATAATTTTCAACCGTTCTTCCAATTCTCTACTTCAGAATCAAAGTAAACAAGGGTAACTAACATCATAATTCAAACTATGATTTGTATTTCACCTCTTAAGTGAGGTAACTTCCCCTCTACTTCAGGTATACCTAATGAACTGCACTTCGAGTTTCCAGCTTGGTTTTATCCTAAAATGAAAGTATAGTTTCAAAGATCCATTTTCACCGCTGGCAAAGGCAGCATAAATTCCAGCTCTTTCCTCCCAACCTGGCATTCATCTTCCTGTCAAAGCTCACTGCCTACTCAGATGCAGTGACGCAGTTACATGTTAGGCTGTATTTCAATACTGTAGGAATAGAAGAATGAGGGTTTAAACATACGCGTACATATATAAGAATTACACAAACTCGATCATAGGCCCCCAAAATAGCTGCATCAAAAAAACTAAAGTGGTCATGAACTTCAGTAAAGGCTAGTATTCCTGAAACTGCTTTGCCAAAAAAAGCATTCTGTTTACCATGGTGAACAAATAGCTCCTTGATTATAAAACTGCCTTATTTCCTATTACAGTACAGCTTAGTATAAGTACCATTCTAGAAGTCAGCAGAGCAACAAGACTCTCACAAGAGGGTCTCAAAATACCTTAGGTTTTCTCGAGATTTTATGAAGAATGAGGAAGAAAATGTCACAAGAAACAGCCATCCTATTTTATTCTTGTACCACAGAAAAAGATATTCAGAAAGAACTTACAAGTATGTTGTTAAAAAAAATAAATAAATAAAAATCAGCACTGAAAGAGCAAAACACCACAATACAAAAGGCTGGAAGCAAGCTATTTGTTGGATGCCATATACAATGTATACTAACCTTACAGAATCTGGAAATAGATTTTGAAAGATATCAAAAGAAAGCTTTTAGCTCTGTGTCAAAAAGTTTTCTACCATTAAAGTTAATTTTAATATATCTGAATATAGTACCTTTTCTGATACAAAACTATACCAAAATGTTCTCTACATTTCTTATAGCTTGCAAGGAAGAAAAGAATTATCAGTGAAATTGTTTACTTACATTGAAGGCATTAACTGCATTTTTATCATAATACTTCTTCTTTTCATATTTATCCCTGATGAAAAATTCCACAGCTCTGGAAATAACTAGTTTAAGGAAAACATGCATTTAGTTAAACAGCAACATTAATCTGAATAGCTTGTCAGCTTTTAGTTTAAAGAATTGCATCAGATGCTTGTTCCAATTCATTTTGCAGTTTTAAAGCAACAGAACATAAAACTCTCTTTATACAAAACAACTGCTATTGCGTTGTCCAAAAAGAACTTCCCTTTACTACAGAAAAAAAGCAATCACAGTTTAATCTTTTAATGAACCAGTATGAGAAAGATGTACTAAAAGAATTTCAATGCTCCACAACTAGGATATTTTAATTTAATATTTATAAGCTGCAGGGCTGTAGTGCTGTAGATACTTGCAAAGGTACTCACATACTTACAGTAAGTAATTAAAGCACAGTCTGCCATCATATCTTGTAAAGATTACTTTCTTTTCAGAAAAAAAAGTGATATTTATGTAGCTGTTTTCTGATTTGCACAGTTTATACCATGCATCAAAAGCTGATCATAAACTGTTCTCTGAGATCAACATAAAACTTGCACGGATGACTTTATTGTAATAAACATCTCCGTGGAAGGGAAAGAAAACTAAGCAATACTGATGAAAAGATACAGAAGGAAAAGTAGAAATAGTAGCAAGCATAGTGACATAAAAGACCAAATCTGATGAGTCACTAGCTCAATCACAAAAAGGACGCTAGCTGTGTTTTCTTCAACTATTATCTCAGCTTACTTGTAAGCACCTAAAGCAGCTCTTCCAAAGAAGTTTGAATACCTTAACCATATATAAAGCTGATTCTCTAGTATCTGTAGAACATATTTTAACTAATTTGTTCTGCAATATGATTATCCATCCAAAACGCAAAATTGCAACTGTGGAAGCTCAGATGCTTTGTATCTCGAACTCCCATATCAATTTTGCTCAATCAAGGGAAAGATTCCTTATTTCCACATACTAGCTCTTAAGATTAACACTGAGCTCAGAGCACTCTCAGCTCTTTCATTTTGCACATCAAATTGTATCCTCAGCGATCATATTTGGTTTAATTTGGTTTATGCAACTGTCACATGAGACATGACCTAACCTACTTACCCAACTCATCCATTCTCAGCTTAAAAAAAAATCAGAAGGAATGAATGCTTTGATTAGGAGCAATTCCTAGGTAGCTGAAGTACCAATAGCAAGACTCAAGAACCTTCAAGCAAGAACCAGGTATACAATGTGCTTACTAGCAGGGTTTATGTAGGGCTGAAGCCTCTGCTGCAAAAAACAGGGCTATAGTCGAATTTGGAAAACATTCTTGCAACCTTGTATTCCAAAAACAGAGATTGAAAAAAAAGAGGAAAACTAATAGAGTGAGAATCCCACACTTAGACAACTGCCAACAAGAGCAGCTGTTTTCCCTCCCAATCTTCAGAGAGTTTGTGAGCTTTTTTGATAGTATTTCCTCATACTGGCATTCTTTTAACTCACCACCTAACTCAAGACAGCGTTCAACACTAAGTAATCAGTAGGTGTAAGAATTTATCCCTATATAGTTAACATACATATATTTTACTAAAGTGAGTGAGATGAGTTTAAGCATTTTAACTTGTAGCTTCCCAACGTGGGTCACTCCACACTCCTTTTGTAGTCAGTGAAAAAAGAGAAATATCTTCATGCTGCAATTTGTCATGCCCCTTTCTTTCTAATAATAGTGTAGGGTCCTGACCTGTATTTTACACCTCTTGCAGAAATAATTTGTTCTCAATGTCCAGAGCAGGCAGCTTTATCCAGCATACTTGATACACAGAACCAGTGAAACAGTACACTATGCATACATATGATTTTGGGTTGTAACTGGTTATCTGTATTCAATTACAACTAATGTCTGATGTTTCACAATATATAACAATAATTAAAAGTAGATTGAAAACATTCAAAACTAGATACAGCAGTTGACATGTTGACTGATATGCATCAGTCCCTGGATGTTGCTTACATTAGCAGATAAAAGTTTATTGTTACCTGAAGGGAGGAAATTACTTGATTTAGAGTTGATTGTCGTGAGACAATATTTTGGAACAATTTACCCTATCTTCAAAGGAGAAATCTTAGCTATTTGCCAAAATTAACATTTTCAAATGGAACACTTATTTTGTCAAATGTTTTAAATTTTAGTTGTTCAGATTTTGGTGTTACGTATTTTAGCTGTTGTCCTGCAGAAATCTTACTCTATTTTGAGCAGTTTCCCAGAATGCTTAGAATGGTTGACTTCACACTTGATGTTTCAGACAAATTAGAAAGTTTTAATTGAAAAATTATTAATACAGAATCATAAGTATTTAAATTTGATAAGGTTTGGTTTTCAGGAAGCTGTTACACAGGGGTAGGAAGTTATGTGTTTTGAAACACATCCACTGTATTCAAGTTAACATTTTTCGACATGTAGGAATTTTTGGACCATCTCTAAGTTTCTACAGATAAATAATCTATGGTGCTCTTGTTACTAAAGGAATTTAAAGCAAACTCAACAGATGTCAAAACTGTTTTTAGAGGCAAGTAAAATGAAGGCATAAGAAAACCATAAAGTGATTTAATCTACTCTTGGAACAAAACAACTTTCAAATAGAAAGCTAATGTTGACACACAGAACCATCACGATAATCCTCAAAGTTAGCTTCCAAGCCAGAACACCTTGCCAGGTGCAACAGAGAATGAGAAATGCTAGAAAGGTCAGTCTTGTGATTAAGAAGCAGAAGGGAGACAGGGGACCTTTAGGAGGAGATTGCTGGCAGATCCCACACAGGATCCTGTGTCTCTATTCTACTACCCAGGAGTATAAATACCTGTATCATAATGCTATTGGAAGTTAAACATTAATATAGCACAGTATACGCAACAATGATCATTACATAGCAAGGTGTTTTCATAGCTCATCCAAAAGGATATGCAGAGTATTGAAAATATTCACAATCAGAATAGCTTAGAGACACAATGATGATTTTGTACTGATACAAACAAAGGTCAAGCGATTAGGAAAAGGCAAAAGAGCCTGTATCACAGCAGCTTGTCACCTATACCAGGCAGCTAAGTAGCTGCCAAAGTTGAGGGAGAATTGAGAATTAAAGTAGAAAATGCTAGCATCCTGTCATCCGGCGCTACATTTAATAAGGGAACTCATGCAATTAAATATATTGAATGTACCAAGTTAGCATTTAGAAACAGAAAACTGTTCAAGAGACTATATAATTATCTCAAGGTATACAGTGTCAACAAAAGAATTATTTTGAAAGTCTAAAATAAGCCTGAAGTGGCAGAAGCGTTGATTATCTCTGTTGTTTATGAGATCTACTGTGCAACAGAGCTAATGAGACTTTTGGTCTTATCTGACAACAAAAGCTTAAAGTAAAGCCTTATTGCTTCTCCTGCAATAGTAACAGTAAATTCAAGTTAACTGCAGTAAGTACAAAATATGCAACTTCAAGATCAATTTTCAAATAAGTTTTAGTCTTATGACTGCAATAAAGTTCTATAATATTATAGCCTAAATATTACAGTACTATCTGGTTCCAGTTATTGTTCTTATGCCTAGCTATCTTTAATTCAAAGCTACCAGAATAGCAAGAAACATAACTGTTTTGTTCAAGCGCCTTTTATAACAAATAGCCTGACCCTTCAAAAGATCTTCTACATGTAACATATCAAGCATAGTATCTAATAAACAGGTGAACCATGACCACTTCTGGATATAGGAGAAAATCCAGATCCAGTTATGACTAAGCCAGTTTATCAGCCTCCATAGGCTGTATCACCATTAGGCTGAGAGAACTAGGAAAAGAGTCAGCTCACTTAACTGTAGGATCTCATAGTTCTCATAGAACTTTAGGATCTCATAGTTAAGAGGTCCAGCAGAGTTACATGAACCAAATCTTACCTGTGGAGTACAATCACTAAATCAGGAGCTAATACAAATCTAAATTAATGTCATTATCTTTGATCCTAAGGATTCAGTACATATGAAAGAGGTAATTCCTGAGGAAAGCTCTTTATCAGTGGTAGACAGTTTTTCCTCCAGTCCTCCCCTTCCAGGTACATAGTAATAACCGCACTCCAACACAAATGATAGCTATCAAAGAGCTTTGCTTTATTTAGATATTTCTATACTAATCATCTGTGCTCACACAGTTCATAGAGTGCATACACTTCAACCCCAGAAACTACAGAATACTTCAAATCAAGAGGCGGAAATCCCTACTTCACTTGAGTAAGGTCCAAATGCCAATTTTACTTTACCATTCAGCTCATTATTTCCTGTTCAAATGCTTCTAACTTCAGCTGGCAGTTATTCAAGACAAAGACAGAATATTCAAGAGTTCTCTGGTATCACTCTAAATTCCTACATATATGGAATTTATGAAGTTACTTCTTTTGATAGTAAAAATAAATGGGGCTTGCAAAATCTCATTACAAAGTATATTTGTTACAACTGAAGTAATTTACAACTTTTCTGAACCATTTCCAACTTCTACTGTTATTTCCCAGGACTTATATAACTGTATCGATGAAATGATTAACAATACGATTTGCCAAATCTAGCAGTTTCTTGAAACAGTCATATCATTTAAATTGCATTAAAGTCATTTAAACATGAAAACTACAACAAAAAGGATACTGATCTGTTTGAGGTCTTCGAAAGTTCTCCGGTAGATTAGCTTCATAGAGTAATCTTGCCTTGGTATTTCCCATTTCCTGCATGCACTAAGGAAGGAAAGGCAGCAGAAAACAATTAGTTCATGACCATCAATACTTCAAATCCTAGAACAGTCAGAATGCTAGAAGTGTGCTTAAGTGACACTGCAGGTTTTAAAGAATTTGGATGCCCCAGAATTATAGCATTTAAGAGCTTCCACTCCTCAAACTAATTCTATACATTAGCATATAAGCTATAATTGATGATTTCTCCCCGAAGTTTCATATTAATATACCATACCTCATGTTCTATGAGTTCAAGTAGAGTACCTAGATTATTAAAAAAGTATAAATAACATGATGTTAGGTATTTGTGAGTAGACTAAGGCTGCCCACAATCTGCTCAATCTCATGAAGTGAAACAAAACAAAACAAACTCTTGTACTATCTACAAAGGACACGCTCTCCTTATAGTGAGTCAGAGGGGCCAGCGAGTACATTCAATATCATTTCACTTCCACAGTACAGAATCACGCTTGAGTGATTCAAGGGAAAGGAGGGTAAGATAAAAGGAATATCAGTTACTCTTAAATACACCTCCCCAAAACCACAAGAATCTTTCTTTGAAAATACCCCTGTACATACAGGAAAACTACATGAAGTTACCCTCCTGGACAGTTAAATTGCCCTCAATCATTTGACAGCCACATTAGATCTGTGTGCTTCGGGAATGTTTGATGAAGCTGTTAACAGCACATTCAGCTCACAAGGGAAGCACTGCATAGGGCGTTCTGCAATGGTGCTAAGCTTTGCTAGAATGTGGTGATCAATCTTGGGAGTGACACAGCAAATCTTCAGGTTCAAACTGGCTTGTTAGGTAAGATCTTGTGTGGAGATGGCACAACTCTAAGATCACCTAGCAAGGAGGGCTGTGCAAATTCCAAGAGGACTAGGATCTGCAGAGATTTAAAATAAAGAAAAGCCTTTTGAATATCAGGGGTTATGGAGAACACATTAAATCCCAGAAGCACAAGATGTCAGAAGTAATGGAAAAACTGGTCTCCCAGACCCAGGTTTCACTCTAGATTAACACTCTTTGACCGGATACACAAAAGGCCAACCACACAGGCCCAAACAACCCCTACGCTTGTGGTCAATAATCACAGTCACAAGGAACTTCACACCACAGAGAAGAGGCAGAAGTAACAATTCAGGAGCTCAGATGGAGAATTACAAGCATCCTAAGCACTAGATTCAAATTTACTGGCAAACTGAACAAACAGGGTAATACATCAAAACCATTCTCTTCAAGAACCTTTAGAAGAAGAAATCAATTCACCATCCTGCAACTGGACAAGCCTCCTAGTATGGTCAAATCAATCAAAATTGCAACTGAAAGATGCAGGGATTTCCTAAACAGATGGATTTGAAGTACTAGGGGGAGAGAGGGAATGGCAAGCACATTTGATTATGCCTTGCAATAGCAGGCAGGCATCTTCTCAAAAGACCTGTCTAGAGGAGAGAAGAGGACAGCACATCCACTGCAAAATGAAGCATCTCAAAGGCTCAGCAAAGCTCTGTCCTGAGACTGCATCTTCCCCAAGCCTATTGACCCTTCGGATTCCACACTGACAAAATAAGTGCTAGAGACAGTTACCTAGGTTAGACTGGAGCACTTACAAGTAACCAGCAACATTCTTTGAAGAGAATCTGAAAAAGCAGAAGAACAGCAGGGAAAGAGGCACACAGTGTACACAGATTCCAGGCTCAGCTTGTTCTCATATTGCAGCTTTTCCTGTCAAACATTTCAATCCATTTCAAGCAGTCCCCATGACTCAAAAGTCCACCAAGGCACACAGTTTGCTTCCCACTTGCATTCTAGTCTCTCACATTTGCTCACGTAATGCATCTCAGCATTGACTAAAATCCAGAGCTTCAACAATTTCAAAGAGAGAGGAAAAGATCAAGTTCCTACCTGCTTCTTTGTACTGGTGAAGAATTCTGCCACTTGCAATTCTCAAAATATGAGAAGGAAAAACCCTGCACATGTTCCTGACCACCTGAAGCTCAAGCATACTGATGCCAAAGAACTGTTCCACTCCTGAAGCAGCAATCTAAACAGCATCCCTAAGTTATGAAGAATAACTGCCTGCCATGAACATCTTCATTCCTCCCTGACAAAGATGATGTACTCTTGTCAACGTCCACTCTAACAAGCCCAAGACAGGATTCCTGTTCATAATTCTGACTGAGAAACGGGGGGCAACTGCTAAAAGAAACCACGTAGAACCACTCTAGAACAACGGAAGGCATAAGGGCACCTCTATGCTGCCATACACCTTAGGATGGCTCCTCAGACCAAGAGCAACAGGAATAAGATGACTTTTGGGTATTACAAAAAGGAAATAAAAAAGGCCCCTGTGCAGTATTGATGCTGAAAACAAGTGTGAAGGAAGCATATCAGAGCAAATAGCTGTCACTGTACTCAGGACCTGAGCTAATGGAGGAACAATTCTCCAGCACATCCATAATCCCAGAATGACTGATGTCAAAAGGAGGCAGCAGAAAATAAGGAGCAGGCTTCACACTGGAGCATACCTGGAAAATTCAGCAGCTGGTACACCAAGAGAAGGTATGCAAAAGTCAGACGGATGGGTGAACTCTTCCTTACTTTCCCTTACTGAACAGGAAGAGGCCTAGAACATGTTTTCTACAGATACCACAGAGAAAGCTTTCACAGTCCCTGTGGCAAGGTACAGTATATCTAACATGAGACAGAAAAGATAATTAATCTCATTTCTGAAATGAGCTTTCAGAACTTTAACTCATTATAGTAGAGATATCACACAATAAGAAACTATTTATTGTAAAACATTTAAGTTGGGGCAATATGATAAATACGAGTCCTTTCAAAAGGATTCCTGCCATTTATTAATAATATTAAAGAGCTGCAGCTCACAAAAACCTCCAGTGAACTGGGGGAACTTGAGTCAGGATAAGCTCCTGCTCTGCTCCACTCAGAACTAGGAATTCGGGTCTTCAAACAATGATGTGTTAATTCAAATCTCTACCTCAAAGTGGCAACCGCCACATTCATCAGAAAGTTATTCTGTTATATTATAGCTCTTAAGACCGAATCAAACATGGACTTCCTCAAATAAAGCCTGTATTATCAGCAGTTTGTTTAGCCATTTCAGCCTCTTGAAGCCAGAAGAGCTTGAAACTTTTCCCTGTATATCTTACAAGAACAAACACCACTCTCTCCTCAGAATTTAAATACATTCTCTTCTACTGAAAAAGTGCTACACTGTTTAAATAGTCTTCAGAGGCCAAAAAGCAGCAGGAAGAGGTATGAAACCCCATAGTGCGCGGCTGTAACATCAGCTCTGGTTGTGCCCTAAGACAGTTCCAGACCGGAACTGACCCGAGTTGTACCAGAGATTATTTATGTGGCTGAGCAGGAGGTCTGCAACAGGATCTTATTAACTCAATCCCATAGGAACAGCTTTCAGAGCTGCCTTGCATACAGCTCAGATAGGCAGAACAATCTCATAACTCTGAAGCCACAAGGTTTCAGAAGCCCATAGTTTAGCAGGTTTTTAGAAGTTTTATGGACTCTAACACACAGAACTAGTTAAATATATTTTCAGATTGGAAGGCTTCCAATCTGCCTACAACTGAAGTCTGATGGAAGCGAGACAGCAGGATTACCACAGCATCTTACAAAGCCTCATTTTTGTATTATTCAAGAAAGCACTGGCCTCCACAGATAGATTCTTAGACCATACTGAAGTCAGAAAGCCACTCATTTTCAGTTTCCTAAATATGTTGTCTTATCATAGTCCAACACGCCATGTCACACATTTCTTACTGAGTATTACACATGCTTTTGATATATCACCACTGCCTAAGAGTACGTACTAAAACACCCATGACCACGGTACTGTACACTTTAATCTGCTGTGGGAGGAAGGAGCCAGATGTTTCTACACTTCATTTTCACTATATCAGTCATCAAATTAACTGCTCTTACACACCACATTTTTCCTGCAATGGGGCACTGGGCCGTCTGAGATGCTGATCACTTCCTTTAGGAGTTAATTTCTGAAACTTCTTTGTTCCTCCATCTTGGAGATCACAGGATATATTATGCATATCAAATCTATATGGATTTTGTCATGCCGCTTGCAGGACCAGAAAGGGGTATCACCTCCATATTAATAAGACACTATAAACACCATCCAGAAATCTACTAAGTAACAGCATTTTTTCCATGTCCCAAGACTCCTTATAGTCATCAGGAAAAGATCTTATTCCCAGGTAATCACAACATGAAGATGGAACTTCTGTTATTTTGGACTGGAGCAAGGGCACAAAGATAACACTCAGCTGAGATGACAGTTTATACTACAGTCCCTGGCTCCTGACAGTTCCCCAGCACAAAACAGAGGTACGAATACATGGAACATGAACATGGCAAGAAATCTGCAAGTATTACATGCCTGTGGGTTCAACAAGAAAGTTTCAGGTGTAGCCATCTATAACTGAAATAGTAATAATGAGGTTCCAGAATTGTTAGCTATATACACGCACTTAAAAATACTGCCGATAAAGACGTTACCATTTTTAAATAGTCACTCAAATGCTACATATGGTATGACTATTCAACAGCTGCATGGCCAGGTTAATTATTATGACATTGGAAAATTCAATTCAGAGGAACAGCCCAAATGCAAAACGAGTAAGTTAATTAACATCTCCAGAAGTTGATCAAATCACTTCAATTTAAAGCAATTAACCCCAAACCAAGTTTTTTTTGAGTTTTAAAGTTTCATCGTATTCTTCCCATTTATCAAGCAAGTAGAAATAATCGCTTTTCTCTCACTACTTTAGCCAAGACAGATTTCTAAACACTCTTGCAATTTGAAAACACATTTTAAGATATTTTACCTGTATTTGCTCTGGTGTCCATTGGTCCAAGTTGACAGACTTGACCCTTGATATATGGACCCCAAGATTTCGATGTATTCCAGCACATCTGATGCAAATAAAAACACCAGTGTTCCAAGAGGCCCATCTTGGACCTAAGGGGAACGGAGAAATAAATTAGTTAAGTTTTCAAAATTCTATATATTGTGAAGATTTTTTTTTTGGCATAGTTCTATGCTGACAGCAGGAATAAGAAGTTTTGAATAAGGACTGACAGATATTTTTCTAAGTGAGCAAGTCACTGCTAACAATCTCCATAGTCAGCAATTTTATTTTTGGTTTCTATTTCCAATTGATGTCACAAAATATTTCAGTTAACTAGATTAAGCTAGGAAGCTCAAGAAAACTTTAAAGAGTTAGCTTACTAGCAGCAATAAGGTCTTACTTTTTAAATAATCCTTATGGCTACGTATCAGAGGCAAACAACAGCAGAAACCAATAGAAGTTACTCCTTTCTCTCCAGTTAAAAGCTTCATAAGACATACATCTGTGTACACCTTGAAATTAAATGCGGTGCAAGCTTATATTAATGTAACAAATCCCTTAGACTTATGCACACACGGACATTGCAACAGTAGAACGCAGATTCTTAGGGAGCACTTCTACAGCAATTTGTAAAACAAACTCATTAAAATATCCAAGACTAGGGATGCAACAAAATGGAATACGTTCAGTACCTTGATTCCTAAACTACAGTATGAATTGCCATTCACAGCCCAGTGAATTCTGTCCACAGGTTCAGGTTGATTTGTGAGCCTTATCATTGCTTCTCAGCTGTGTTGGCATGTTGAGACACAGATCTAGAGTACGCTGGCCCTGAACTCCCACAGTGACACTCGACGAGTGACCTGAAGTTACTATGTGGCCTCACATTAAACATACTTCCTTACGTTGTTTTATTCCAGCTGTGAGCACCACCACTGTTAAAGGCACTGCTTTAAAGTCCATCTACTTCCAAATTCTGAGGAATTAAGAGATTAAATAATTAACATCAGAAGCAGAAAGACATATTGAAGAGACAGGAAATGTTTTGAGCAAATGTTTTCTCCCACTGTTTGATAGATGCAGGTCTAGCCTACCAACGCAAGAGCAGCAGAGAACTAAAATATTGTACAAACACTTTCCTGGGGCCTTCAAAATAATTTTTGCCTCCTTCTGATCCTTAACTCAGGTCCTAGGCATAAATTTTGTTCATCTAAAGCACTGGAAAGAGACTAAGACTACATTTTAAAGTCACATTTAAAGATTTCTAGACCTGCATTTACTAATAACTCTTCAAAGTTAGTGAGTCCTTGCAGCTTCTCATATTGCTATGTTTTGAATTTCAAACAGGAATGTTATTTGAATGCTAAGAAGCAAGAGAAATCCTTCCAGTTGGACTCTATTCCTTTGAATGCTATTCCAAGAAGAGTAATAAATGAGAAGAAGGCTTTCCCTTACCAGGGGAAACACTGGCTATAATTTGGGTAGCCATTTTGCTTTTACTGTTCTTGTTCATGAACTCAAAGACTCAGACCCCCAAAGCCCACTGCTTGACCTTTAAGACCAAAATGACTAAGATGACTGGCAGTTTTAGAAATAAGTGCTACCATTGTAAAATTAGATTTCAGAGATCAAGAGCTCTAACAGTCCCTCACTGAAAGTTAGCACATTATTTTGAAAACTGCACTTCTATGGAAAAACGACTACCTGTCAGGTAAGACCTAACAACCAAGCTGTCTGCAATGCATGTCTTAATTAGTTCAAAGGCTAGCCCCCTCTTGATCTGCAGATTTTTCTCCCCACAAAACACTACAGACTCAGAATACTTGTCCTATCCTTAATTCTTTTGCAGATCTATAGCACAGAAAGATCCCATTTTCCTATTTATAGTATTTTAAGTTTTAGTGCTCAAGGCTGGAGTTTTGCAGGCCACTTGCCTGAACATAGTAACATTTCAGCTAAAGCAGTACAACCCAAGAAAGAAGAATTCAACTTAGGGAAAGCACTTCATTAGCTTTCCACTGAAGATAAAGTTCCTCAGCTTATACAATTGTTTACTGTAGCCAAAATGGTTTAAAAACAAGAAGGCAAGGCAAGGCAAGGCTTGCCTGAAAGCTTGTCCAACTTTTCCCCATCCTATAATCAAGGAATGTGCCTTCTAAAGAGGGAAGCCGATTTCAATCAGGTTACTGTAGGGATGAGGAATTTCTGTAGTATCTATGTGCTGTCCGCATTTTTCTCCTATACAGTATTTACACAACCACTGTAAACTTTTTACCACAACAGAGCTTGTACAGCTACACATCACATCAGTGTCTGAGCTGGGCGTATATGATCCCAGATACATAAGTTCTACATTAATGAAGCAAGACCAGGGTGAGGCTTGACATGATTAAAGTCTACCTTAATATATGAGGAGGGAGACTTAACTTTGTAATTTAATATTTTAGCTTAAAACTTTCTGTTAACAAAAAGAAAGATCATAATACCACTTGTGAACTAGCTGTTATTCTTCTGGAAAGGAAGAGTTTCTTATTTTCTCAGGAGCCCAAAGTTCATTAATCTGCACTTATTTCTGAAATAACTTAGGGAAATTAAATATATTTAAGCAATAAAGAAGCAAATTAAGCAGTAGAATAACACTGACAAACCTGAGGCCAAACAAAAAATAATGTTTACAAGTAATCTCTGTAGTTATTTCAGGTTAATGACAATGTGCAATATTAAACACTTCAAAGAAAAAAAAATCATTAATTCATATAAATCAATTATGGCTACAGAAAGCCAGTAGGCAAAAGGCAAAAGTTACAGAATAGTATTTTTCCTGTATGGGCATAAAACCACTGGTTGAATATGTAATAGGACAGCTTATGAATAAAGAGGATCGCTCAGCTAATACGCAAAGCAGGAGCAACTTCTGTTCATAAGTATTTACTTTAGGCCATCTAGCTTTAACTTAGTCTGCCAACCTTCCTAAGTCAGGAAAGTTTAACAGAGTAATGTGGACCAATTCAATAAGCAATTTACAGTTAGTCCAATTCTGTATGAAGTCAGGATCTTTACTTATGTACAAAAAAGACATTTTGCACCTAACGAAGTATTCACAGGTTTCTTATGCTCAATTCTTTAAAGAGACAATAGTTTTTCCTTCAGCAAAATTTAGAAGAGTAAGCTAGTTTATCTACTGTACATATTTGGCTTCAGAAATGAGATCAGACATTAAAATCTCAATGAAGGCTCTTTTACATTATTTAAAACACCTTTATGTCAGAAGTAAAGCTATCTTTCCTATCAAAAACTGTATTACACAGTGCAACCAATCAGTCAGTATTAAGTATTTTGGCATAAGTTTTAGTACAACAGTGATTTTATTCTTTCAAAAGTCATCTGAATACAAGCTTCTTACTTGAAGAGTTTTCCATATTCTCTTCAAGTCTGCAAGCTGAGCTGCACTTCAGCTTGCTGCACCACTATCAATGCAACACTGGGTAAAAAAATATATACACTTTAGGTACTTTCTTCAGTTTCTTCAGTCACTTAAGGTATGGGTAGACTAACAGTTCAGCTGCTTAAAAGTATTTTCAGCCTCTTTCATCTTTTGCTAAAGATAACATAAGGAAAAAGGTTATTTTCAGAGCAGGGCAAGGTCCCATGGCTATGTGTTCATTCTAGTCTATTGTAGTAGCCCAGCAAGGCTCTGGGACGCAGTCCTGACACACCAAGGAAACCCACCAGTAATCTGAAGGCAGACTGCTACTTCCAAGATGGAGGTCTAATTCTCATTCCTCTAAACTCTTCCTGCTTTTCACCATTGTTTGTCTACTGATTAGTCTTCAATTTGCTTTTGAATTCCTAACACGCAGCTAAGTAAGGTCAGCTGTGAAGGTATGTGCTACCTTCTAGAAAATCCATCCAGACAAAATTTTGAATGTTGCATCATTCTTGTGAACACTTGACAACCTACCTTAGGATGGTCTGACATGGCAAACAATTTAAGTAGCCATTCAGATCAGTAACTAATACTAAGAAAAAAACCCAGGGAGTTTTATGCATATTTAGTGTTATTTTGCAGCTGTAATTCAGTTATCTTCTTAAAAAGCAGACAGTGATTAAGTTTTGATTTGAAATTAAAACAGAAAAAGTGCAAGCTTTTTATACAACTAAGAGGAAGCATGTACTTGAGCAGTTATATAGCTTCACATTAATTAATCTGGATTCTTAGATATTGTATGTTATATGGAGAACAGCAAGTAATATTTCCCATTCCTGTGTTAGTTTTGTATTCAAGAATTGTAAGTCAAGTGAGCAAGAACTGGAATTCAATTAGATGGGCAGAAATACAGCACTAATTGTGACACATCTAGGGTATTTAAGAAGTCCTTTTTCCCAGAGGACATTGAGACTTTTAGAACAAAGAAAGTATGTAGCCACAAGACTCAACATTTCCAGACATGTTCAAGTTTTAGGATTGCTAGATAACTTACAAATTTTAAAAATAAACTGAAGAGAATTTTTCCGGTCACACTAAAGCTTTTATGTTGGTATAGTTATTGAACAAAATAAATATTCTCCCTACCTGCAAAGTATCTACAGCTACCAAAAAACTGAGAACATTTCAAGAGCAGATTTCAGCTGTTTAAAGCCGAAGCAATAAACGGCTTAAAGCCGTTTATATAGAACTCATATACTAACTATAAGCGAGTCCAAGCAGTCAATACAGTATGAAACAATGCTTTAGCTCTCCTTTGAATTAGTCTGTATAAAAATTCTTTAACTGCTTTAAACACCTTAGTCTTCTAAATACACAGCTTCTAGCTGCAGTAAGAAACTAGCAAAAAAAGGTTATAGGCTATAGGTTATAGGAAAAGACTAAGGCAGGAGTAGGAGTACTTCCCACATAAACAAGTTATTAAAAAAAAAAAAAACCACAGCTGAAAATGGAATAGAGTAAAATGAGAGGCAAAAGGAAACAAAAGCAACTGAATATGGCAGAATTGGGAGAAGCCCACAAAGGAGTGAGCATAAGATTTCTGCAGCTATGATTGCAAAGTAGGAGAATGATGGTGTTTGCCTCCCTTACCACAGTAACTCAGAGTTTCCCTCCACCAGTCCACTACCATCTGTTCAGGTTTCTTTAACAACAGCTAATACTGAAAATATCCACGCTTACTAAATTTCTTGCCAACTTACAGGGAGCAAATATAGGTTAGAACTGGGGAAAAAAAAGCAAGCACATGGCCTTTCATTTTTATAATTGCTGTCAAAGGAAAGGGCGACTACACCTCAACAAGCTGCTGTGGACCCTTTGAACTATGTGCATAAAAACACACTATTAAGTTTGAGATAAATTTTTAATGAAAAAAAAAAATGAAGAAAGCTTGTCAATGCTTTAAATTTAAGTAAGGTTTGTATTACAGAGACAGTTAAAGTTAGTTTTGGCTTTACACTCTTGCAGGTACTAAGTAGTCATTACACAAGGAAGGAAGCCCAGTAAGTTTTATTACACATAAAGCGTTCTAACTGCTATGCATCTCAAAACAGTCTGTAGCAAACTTATCTTGAGCCAACATCTTTCAAGACATCCACCAGACGACAATTCTGTAATTCTTCCTTTCACCCAAACTTTTCCTGCCTGCCTTCTAACTATAAGGTACAGTTAAGCTACTTGAATTAATTTCCGTTCACCATATTCTGCTGTTTGTTGACAGACTTTTTGTCAAATAACTGGCTCCATCTTGTGGAATAGTGAATTAACTGCATGCAGATTTGCAATTTCTTCTGACTCACCCTGAATGATTGCTGGTCAATTCCTAAATACTATCACTTTTTTGTCCAAGACTTACCAACAGCTCTTGGGGTTTGCATCAGTATAGGCATGCGCATATACTGCTCTCCCTCTACATTACTCCCACACACACTGTTAGTGGCACATAAGTGTTCTGCTACTCAAGATTTTAATCAATGAGCATTTTCCAGAAATGGCTTTAATTTCTGAGCTGAGATTCAGATAAAAAAAGATCATCAGAGTGCAACTCCAGAATTCTTATATTTCAGATGCCCCTTTTCCTCCTTTGCTTTGCAAGTAGCAGTTACTTTGTAATTCAATACAAGAACAGCTACATAACACAAAAAAGTCCCATCTCTCAAGAAATACCTAAAGAAGGAAAAAGAACAAGAGGGAACTATAGCAACTCCTCTGAGTTTCTCATCCCACAACATAAAATGTTAGGGATCGACATTAAAGTCAAGGTGATCTTAATGTGCTTAAAAACAATACAATCCACTACTGTGCATTCCAGTATAATCCTGATATTTGAAAGATCATCTCCTTTCATTTTTTTCTGAATCTGCTTCTCACTAACTTCATTTGAGGCTGCGTCATTCTTCCCAAAAGAAGCAGACCCCTATCCACCACCTCCATACTATGATTTACAGACTTTCACACACACACAAAGCCCACACTTTTAATTGCAATGTTAATCATGCCCATTGAATCAGTTAGTCTTCAAAATGGTAATAAAAAGCCAGGAAGAAATATTTCAGACACTGACAACTCAAAAACAGGTCTTTTGAACAGAAGATGCATAAAAGTTTTGAAGCAAAGGAAACTACGCAAGAACCACAGTATGAAATCTTTATTCTCAAATAAAATGCTCTTCAAGGACCTTGAACCTTTAGCCTTTTGAGACTACTGATATGGGAGTATCTACCTACCTCTTGATCCACTGAATTAATTTCCAATTAAAAAGAATAAATAGCCTGAAGCAAGTTTGTGTGTCACATCTATTCCCCCACGTTAACTTTGATGTACCTCTAAAGCAGGTAAAACTTCCTTACTTTGCCTCCAGAGTCTAAGACTGGGAAAACTGCAAATACAGTCTTGCTATGGTCTTCAGATGTGAAAGTTTAAGAACACCGCAAAATGCTGTTCTATATAAGCAAAGGCAACAAAAGACTGTGGCTCAAACAGATCTATAGAGGCATTAGAAGTCTCTTCTAGCTGGCTTAGTAAGCCTGTATTTTGATAATCAAGGTCAAAATTTAAGAACAAACTTAAAATAAAATTTGCTACATCAAAAAAGTATGTATGAGGGGATTAGTTCAGTCAAGAGTGTGGTTGTTTTAAGACAATTTGAAATAAAATTAAACTCAACTGCACGAAGTTGCACTGAAGGCAACAGACAGTTCAAGCAAGTAAACACACTGTTGCAGAGCCCTGTTAGATAATGGCTGAGAACTGTGCAGTTCAAGATTTATTCCAAGAAGAGCAGGAAGACAGTGTTTACATGCATCATTTGGGCACTTTTAACAAAAATTTGATAAGTAGTAGAGTCTCAGCAGCAGAATTCCTACAACTTTGTCCTGCCTGTTATGCCACCTTGCATAACTATTTTTCATGAAATAGTCACCAACAGAACTGTTAAGCTCAATCCTATTCATAACTCCAAAGAAGCCATGTAGAAACATTCTGAATGAAACTCTTCCTCCGCAGACTGTCCCACCTCTAGAAGTTGACTAGAGAGAAATCCATATTAGCTAGTTCCAATTATTCCTTCAGCTTACTGATCTGTTTGCTTCAATAGCATCAATAATTGCAAAAAAAATGTTTTAAGGAGACTAAGAGAGCATCCCTGTTCCAGGGGCTGTATGCAGTCTTTGCTAGAATGGGAGAGCAGCAAAATGAATGCTCATTCAGTTATATGTTTAAGCTGCAGAACTAAGTATTCTTAACTCAGCTGGATCACTTGATAACTACTTAAAGCTTAAATAAAAATAAGCAAGAATTTAGAATTAAAGCAGTCACAGCTTAAATTCACAGAATATACTTGAGCCATATATCATGTCAAACATCAGAAGTTTCCTGTATAAGGGCTTTAAATTAGGAATACGAAAAAATTGTACTTTGTAAATCAGAGAGCTGGATAGTTACAGATACTGGACACACACAGGAAAAAATTCAGTTTATTCTTGAGATGAATAGCCTTTTGCTTCTGTCAAACAGATATTAGAGTAAGAAATCTTGTAATTTTATCACAAAATGATAGGATTAGAAAGTATCCTGGCCTTATTACAAACAGTCAGTTACTAGAAATCTGAGTTCTGATTGAATAACATTGTGAGTAGACAAATTTGTTCTTTTTTAAAATCAAAAACCATTTTACCAAACACTATTTGATATGACACAAATGCTAAAGAAGTTGTTAACCAAAAAGATAGAATACTTCAAGATTACTGTGGAGTTATAAACACTCATCCCATACATAGTTGAATATTGCTTTACATGAAGAGTGATAAGACAAAAGGGAGAACAAGAATGGCTTTGGGAGCTGTTCCCCAAGATGACATTAAAGTCTACTATTAATCTTATTTCTAAGATGACAGGATGCAAGTAGAACACCTTTCTCATTAAAACACTTTTTTTTTAAATGCAAGCACCAATCTAACTCAAAAAAAAAATTTTTTTTTTAATCTTCCTTTAAAGCAGCACTTCCCAAACTTTGTATTCCTGGATTGGAAGTGTTGCACACTGCAGATTCCCCCAACCATCCTGAACGCCCAGTAGAGGTAGGCAAGCAGGATCACGACAGGCTACTGAACTGTCACAGAGCAGCTCCTGATCGCTGGCGGTGAATCACACCTGCCAGCCTCAAGTCTGGTTACCAAAGGCAGATATGCAGAGTGCATAGGACAATACCACAGCATTCCTACCACTTCTGTGGGACACTAGGGTGCCACAGTACACTCTTTGGAAAGTAAAGTCACTGCCTTAAGAACCAGAAATGCCAGAAGTACCAATCTCAACAGATTCAAAAAGCTAACAGCTTTGGATATCAAATTCAACTTTGGCTAAGGAGTAGTATTCTAATTTTATTCAGCTTGTTTGCTTGTAAAGAAAAAACAATGCTGATGTCAGTTCAAGCTGCAAGAATAAGGTGTGCAAGCACACACTGCCTATTAGCAGCATTTGATAGTCTTTCTAAAAAGAGAAACTTGTGTGGCATAATAGAGTATTAATAGTAAGCTTCTGGAGCTGGTCTTGACTGCAGTTTTTCCCTTGCAAGGAAACAGCAAGGAACAGCTGACAGGCTTCCCCCTCCCCCACCTTAAATATATATATATATATTTTTTTTTTTTGTACAATTTAAGTGTCCTTTTCTATGTATAAAAGGAAGAAAATTTGGGAAACAGTAAGAGAAATCTTAAAATAATCTTTTAAGTTGATAGCTAGGCATTAAGTATCACTGATGAAAAAAAGTATCTGTAAATCTATGCTGCTCTATTGGGATGTACAGCAAGAGTCCCCCTGTGTAGCCAGGCACAAGATAAAGGTTATACAAAGCATCTGCTGTGGAAAGTCTTCAGCCAGCAATAGAAATTTTCCCCTCCTGCAGATTTCTCTGCAGCTAATCATGACAAAAAACTAGGAAATAAGACAAGATTTGTTTGCAAGTCCAGTTTATAGTACAGGCTGCTTGCCATAAATAACAAGAAAGAAAAGTTTCCTTTATTCACCAGACTATATATCTAGTAGTTGCATTAATTCAGCTTCCCTTTACCATTTTTGCTCTTCAGTTGTATTTGAGTAGACTGCTTTAGTAAAGTCCCCCAGCAATGTTACGTCTGCACGGCCCTCGGTAACGCTGGAGATGCTCTTCCTCCTCCTGGATTCTGCATGCCTTACAAAGTATGTAAATAGCTGGTCACCTCCATGCCCTCTCCCATGAGAACCTGCATTTGAAAAAGATGCAGAGAGGAACCAGAGACCTGAGTTTGTAGACAACAAGCAGAGGGCTGAATTCCAGTCTCTGGACTGTAGAAAGAGACCGAAATCATATGTGATACTGGCCATTTAGTTTGTTGCACCAACTTTCTCCATGTTCACTGCTAAGACTTTCTTACTTACTTGCCTCTCCCACATACTGTCTTCCCTCACATCCTCTGCAAGTAAACAGACCAGAGTAAGTAGATTTGTATGCTACACTTTCCACTCTTACCTACAGACAGTCTGTTCTCCTCCACAAACACTAGTGTATTGCAGTTCTCAGATGCAGGAATGGTTTATTATGTAAATGCAGCTCCATTCTTGGTTGATCCTCAAGTATTACTGAAACAGTACTACTAGCCTTTCATGGACATGAAAGCTTAATGCAAGATCATGGAAAGGAGCAGGTTGAAGAGAGCGTAATCAAGCCCCTCCCTGCTTTAAACTCTGGTAGAACAAACCCAGACTCTTCCTACAAATCCCCAGGAAGGGCCTGCAAGCCAGCCCTGCCATACCCCACTGCTGTTCTTTCCTTGCCCTAGCAAAGAGCTCAGACCTTGGAGTGCTTCCACACCCATCCTTATAGCTGGGTTTGGGCCAATCCACAGAACTTACACATCTCACACAACACTTGTACCTCAGCCCCTGCTCTTTAAGAGATACAGCTGCTGTATTTCACAGAATCACAGAATGGTTGAGGTTGGGAGGGACCTCTGAAGATCATCTAGTCCAACCCCACCCTGCTCAAGCAGGGTCACCTAGAGCACATTGCACAGGATCGCATCCAGGCAGGTTTTGAATATCTCCAGAGAAGGAGACTCCGCAACCTCTCTGGGCAACCTGTGCCAGTGCTCTGTCACCCTCAGAGTAGTAAAGTTTTTGCTCATATTCAGAGGGAACTGCCTGTGTTTCAGTTTGTGCCTGTTGCCTCGCGTCCTGTCCCTGGGCACCACTGAGAAGAGTCTGGTCCCATCCTCTTGACCCCCTCCCTTAAGATACTTATACCCAGTGATAAGATCCCCCCCTCAGTCTTCTCTTCTCCAGGCTGAAGAGTCCCAGCTCTCTCAGTCTTTCCTCATAGAAGAGATGCTCCAGTCCCTTAATCATCTTAGTATCCCTCTGCTGGACTCACTCCAGTAGCTCCATACCTCTCTTGTACTGGGGAGCCCAAAACTGGACGCAGCACTCCAGACGTGGCCTCACCAGGGCTGAGTAGAGGGGGAGGATCACCTCCCTCGACCTGCTGGCAACACTCTTCCTGATGCACCCCAGGATACCATTGGCCTTCTTGGCCACAAGGGCACATTGCTGGCTCATTTATCAATCAATAAATGAAAAACAGAATAATTCAGGTAGGAATGAACCTCTTGAGACCATTTAGACCAAACTGTGACTTCAAACAGATCTAATTAGATCAGGCTGCTCAGGTCTTCATTCAGTTCAGTCTTGAGCATCTCTGAAGTATATTCCACAACCCCTCTGGGTGACCTGTTGCAATATTTGACCACCTCATGGTTTAAAGAACAAAATGAAAAAAAATCCTTACATCTAATCAGAATTTATCATTCTATATGCATGCTGAAACGAGCATTTTCTCTGAAGGCATCCTCTTGCTTCCTAAAACTGTGGTGCTTCCCCTCTGACATGGCACTGAATTAACAGTATTCATTTGAATTATATTTCTTAAACATTTAAGCATCTTTCATAATATTTTAAGCAAGCCTGATGGACAATTTATCATCGACACTCAGATATTATGCATCATGGTATCAGCTACACGTGACCAGGGAAGGAAGAGACAAGTTTACTTTTAAGGATTACGGTCTTTTCCACCAGTAGTGAATTGTCATAACTAGATATTGCTTCACATACAAAAAATCTGATCTCAAGCAATTTTATTTTGAAAAAAGTCATTTTTCCAAAGTGATTACTATCTCTATAGTAGTACAACAAGTTGCAGCTGTAAAAGTTTTTCTTCAAAAGATCCTTTTCTTCAGAAGCTACAAGAAGATATTAAATATAACAGAATAGTCAGCTGCATTTACCTTGGAATTATAAAACTCCAAGTAAATGTTTAGAGTGGAATTCAGGTTGTTTGGGAAGTATCAACTCTCAAGGTGCACTCCTATACCTTTGAAGGATCCCCTAGTGTGTCATCTTGAGCATGGATTTCTTCTGTTGTATTTCAGAGTGCCTTATTTAAGGCCAAACACTTGACAGAATTTTATTGCTATATAAGTAAGTTATTTTTGCAGTAACCTTTTTAAACAGGAATTCTATGAATACACACATTTCATGAAAATTACAGCGAACAAGAGAAGTGTGAAGGGGCATTTAACATCACTTCTTTCAGATGCTGTTTACCAAGGGCAGCAGAAAGCGCAGAAAAATTAACCAAGGCTTCATAACCTTTATTAACCAAGAGGAATGATAGTTAATTTTTCTGAACACATAAGCAGCCTTCTGGAGATTCAGTGTATTTAGAGTTGAGAATAACCATCTAGATATCACTTGGTAATGAGACCACAGACCAAAAGCTTCCAGTCAGCTCTGCATTATTGGTACGGCTCTTCTTTTTCACCAGCCCCTAGAAGGGGAGCTCAAATGCACAAGCACATTCCTGCTAAAAGCGTAAGAAAGGATGAACGCTATGCTGTGTAGCTATGGTGTTTGCTATGTTTGAAGAAAAGCTTGGGATGCTTTTGCCGTCATCTACAAGTAACAGGCAACTGAACAAATATCCCATAAATATATACCTTAATAGGAAAGTCAGTCCCCACACTTAAAAGCACTGTAACTTATTGATACACTGGTTGTTTCCGGAATTTGTTGTGAATGACAAATTTGAACCCAAGTGATCTGAGCACATATGCTGAAGAGTTTATTTAAAACTGTTATTCTATGGAATCTCAGTCCCAGTTGCCACTCTCTACTATGTTTTGACTTCACCTGCAACTTCAGCTGCATTCAAGAATGGTAGATTACACACAGTGAATCACTTCCATCTCCTTTTGCAGAAATTCCTGTAGGACTACTATTGCTTTTAATCCTACTAATGAAGTCCTGTACCATCAAGCTTCATCCTTATGCAAAATTGCATAATAGATTCTTGTTTCCTCTTCCTTAAAAAAGTGAGTTAGTTCCCTAGAAGAGTTTGGCAATCAATAGCCAAATCTAGAATATCAAACTCCCTTTCTGATCGAGGCAAGAGGGACTAGTCCTGGTGGATATATCTGTTTTCTTCAACAAAATCAGAGCTAGGCACAGCTTTGGGAAACAGAACTGCTCTTCCCTCAAGTCACACCTGCAGAGTTAGGTAGGAGCAGTGTTGCTAAGCAACTATGCATCACTCATTGCTGTTCACAGCCTCACTAACCAGGATTGAACTACATTTCTCAACCGCTTTTTCCTCCGTGTGCCAAAATGATCTATAGGAAGTAAATACCTTTCCTCAAGAGGAGAGATAAAGCAGTGAAAGATCCAGGCTTACTGAGATAGTCAGCAAGTTACTCTGTTAAGTCTTGCACTTCCCCCATTAAAAAAAATTAAAAAAAACAAAGAAAAAAACAAGAACTTTTCTCCATATCCATGAGAATTAGTGCTCTCCATATCTCCACATCCACAGCTACCACAAACTTTCAGTGCAAGGATGTTCTCTGAACCTTTGAGTCCTTTCTCTCTAGAGTGCAACACTGGAACACAAAGGCATCTGGCTCCTCTACTCAGAGGAACACATTAACTATTACAGTGACATCTCCAGTGGGTCTCCATATGAGGTCACAAGTGACAAATGCAATAGCAGAATTGGATCTTAAATACTTTAGGTTGGAAGGGACCTCCGGAGATGGTCTAGATCAAGCTCCCTGCTCAGAGCAGGGGTCAACTACAGCAGGTTGCTTAGGGTCATGTCCAGTTGGGTTTTGAATATCTCCAAGGATGGAGACCGCACAACCTCTCCAGGCAACCTGGGCACGCCTCCCCACACACACACACAAACACACAGAGCCTTCTCTTCTCCAGGCTAAACAATCCCAGCTCCCTCAGCCTTTCCTTGTATGACATGCTCCGATCCACTGATCATCATCATGGCTCTTTGCTGCACTTCCTCCAGCATGCCCACGTCAGCTGCTGGAAACGCTCTTCCTAATGCAGCCCAGGATACCATTGGCCTTCTTTGCCGCAAAGACATGTTGCTGGTTCATGGTCAACTTCTTGTCCACCAGACCACGAGGGTCTCTTCTGCAAAGCTGCTTTCCAGTTGGTCGGCCCCAGCCTGTACTGGTGCATGGGCTTATTCCTCCCTAGGGGCAGGACTTTGCACTTCCCTTTGTTGAACTTTTTGAGGTACCTGTTGACCCATTTCTCCAGCCTGTCATGGTCCTGCTGAATGCTAGCACAACCATCTGGTCTGTCAGCTACTCTTCAGTTTTGTAACATCTGCAAACTGGCTGATGGAGCATTCTGTCCCATCATCCAGCTCATTATTAAACAGGTTAAACATCAGTCCTAGTACTGACTCCTGGGGTACACCACTACTGACTGGCCTCCAGGAGGACTTTGTGTCACTGCTCACAACCCTTTGAACCCAGTTCAGCCAGTTTTCAAACCACCTCACTGTCCACTTACCTAGTCTGTACTTCATCGGTTTGTCAATGAAAATGTTATGGGAGACAGTGTCAAAAGCCTTACTAAAGCCAAGCCCCTCACCCACCAAACCAGTCATCTCATCACAGAAGGTTATTAGGTTGGTTAACCATGATTTCTCCCTTCATAATTCCATGCTGATGACTTTCAATCACCTTCTTGTCCTTCACATGTTTGTAAATGGCTTCCAGGATTATTTGCCCCATCACTTTCCCAGGGATCAAGGTGAGGCCGACTGTCCTGTAGTTCCCCAAATCCTACCTCCTGCCCTCCTTGAAGATATGGGTGACATTTGCTTTCTTTCAGTCCTCAGGAACCTCCCTCAGTTGCCATGACCTTTCAAAGATACATCAGCCAGCTCCCTCAGCACTTGTGCCAGCATCCCATCAGGTCCCACAGACTTGCATATGTTTAAGTGTTCCCTAACCTGATCCTCCTCCACTGTGGGTAAATCTTTTGCTCCAGACTTTCCCACCGGTCTCAGGGGCCTGAGATTCCTGAAGGCAAATCTTGCCATACTTATTTATGTGCATATGCTTGAGATGAGCCCTTTTCAGTCCTGTTCTGTTGATTAAGTCTCCTATCTACCTCAGCCTGCACCCTTTGCTTGCCAGTCTGGTCCAGCACTTCCTTACCTGATTGTGAGCAATACTCTCCCTCCCCTGTTGTTCCTAGTTAAAAGCTCTCCTCACCAGGTTGGCCAGCCTGAGGGTAAAGATGCTTTTGCCCTACTTGGTCAGATGGGCTCTTAGGAAGAGACAGGGTATCCTTAATCCTCAAAAAGGGTCCCATAATCCTCAAAAAGGGTCCCATAATCCTCAAAAAGGGTCCCATAATCCTCAAAAAGGGTCCCATAATCCTCAAAAAGGGTCCCATAATCCTCAAAAAGGGTCCCATAATCCTCAAAAAGGGTCCCATAATTGTTAAAAAAAACAAAAAAAACTGTTGTCAACAACAGCTGTGCAACCTGCTGTTGACCCACAGGATCTGTCTGCTCCTCAAGCCCTTCCCTCTCACTGGCAGTATCAAGGAAAACATACTCAGAAGTCTACAAGAAGCAGCTGGAAACCAGGAAAAAACAGGGTTAATGAGCACTGCTAGAGACCTTGGCTAGCCAACTGATGAAACTTAATTTGAGGCTAAATAACTTCATTGCAGTCTTTCAATTATAGGTTTTACTGGCCAGAATCAAACAGTGCTGAATCAAAAAAAACCCACAAAAAACTAAAAACAAAAAACACACCACACCCACAACAGGAGATAAGGCTATAACCATGGGATGTGTATTATATCTCTCTTTACTACTCCCTCGAGGTTAAAAAAACAAACAAACCAAAAAAAAAACCAAAAAACACAGAGATGAGAGCCTATGCAAGTCTTGCTACATACTCTTACAGGCTGTTGAAATCTTCTCCAGCCTTTGTCCTTTTGATAAGCACTTCAAATTAAAGCATGCTGTTACCTTTCCTGGAAAGATGATCTGTGAAATGACGTGCAACTAACATCCACTGAATGTTGCCCTCAAATGCTAGTTCACATAGTGGTATATTACAGGTACCTCAGTTAAACTGGCTCTTCATATGCACCTCTTGTCAAGCCCTGACAGTCTGCATTTGGCATAACTGTTTTATAAGAAAGTTCATGAGGACAAACAAGGATACTCCTAAGAGGTCCTATTCTATTCAGGCAGAGATTGCTTGATGTCCAAAGTTTAATGTCCACACAAGCAGCCTAGTGTCTTGCCACCTCAGCTGAAATAACAGTAAAGGCTCAGTCTTAACTCACTTTAATTCTTCTGTAGTAAGTGACAACAGTATTTTCACGAAGGTGAAGCAGGATTCAAGTATTCATGGGTTCAACAGCGAGCCAGTCTAGGAAGATTTACCACACTTGAGCTAAGTCAACCTCCGATTACCCCATGAGTCAATGGCTTATAATTGACTCTTCCTTAAACCCCACAGGGAAATCTAAAGAGGGAGCCATCCCTCCAGGAAAGGTACCTCCCTAAAAGTCTGCTTATCACATACACATATCTAATTGCTTCCTCTGTATTGTTGACAAGTATTTCTTAAGGCTGAATTGCAGCTGTTCTTTCTTAAAAGCCACCTCATGTTCAGACCAGGGAGGGAAGAACCAGTATTCCCATGAAAGCGTCAATTTAAGTTCTGCAAAAGGAGATCTAGGCACAAAGCAAAGATTGGCTTTAACATCTGGCATCAGCAGTGACATCTTTTTGATGTCACTAAAGAGAAGCAGAACTGTAACTTAGGTATCATTAGGACAGAGACTTCAGTAGTCCCCGGTAGCAGTTCTAAAAAGAATGTCTTGTGTTGTAGAAGGCAAGAATATGGTTTTATCAACACCACCAGTTCTAAAAGATTTTTCAGAAACTGTTCCACCTTTACAGTCCACCCAAAGGAAACTCTTAGACTGCCAATGCCTGTATTCCTGAGCGTAGGACAGCAAACTAAGTAAGGATTTCTGCATATGTATAATCCACCCAGTGAATCAGAAAGGTCACAACGTAACAAAAAACACAGCAAATATTATTAGCAGTCTGGTGATTGTTTTCTACTACTATTAGAGGCAAAGATAAACAATTCCAGTTGCTAAGGGCAGCAATATCTACCACAAATCAGAGATTTTTGCCTTCATTATTCCAAGTAGAAGATATTCCAGAGCTTCACTTGACAGCTAGTAGCCTCCAGTTATGTGGGGGTTTTTTGTGTTTTTTTTTTTGTGGGTTTTTTTTTTTTTTTTTTTTTGGAGAGTGTGGCCTCACAGTAGAGAGACCAATTGTGTGTTTTGTTTTTTTGTTTGTTTTTTTAAAAGAGTCTGACCTCACAGTAATGAGACCAATCTTGCAACAGAACCATTCAGAGAAGTGCCAGCAATTTCTAGTTCCATGCAAGTTGAGAGTCACATCTGATATTCACAACTATATTCAGCAGTACAAGGTATCCATAGCGTAGTGGCCAAACATCACCCATGCACTGGTTAAACTTCAGCATATGGCTATAAAGTTATGCCCAAATTCTTATTTGTGGAATTGACCTCCAATATAATCCAACACTGTTCCACTTGCTCCACTGTCCTACTTCACCAGTTTCTCCACTTCAGGAGGAGCACTGTGAAGGTCTTCATTCAAGAAGGTAGATAGATAGCAGCCAGTCTGTGGGCAAGTTAACACTGCTGGTCAGCTAATCCAAAGCATTCTTACATCGGCAGTCAGAGCCAAAAGCTCAAGTGTTGCACAGGCTGAAGGCAATGGGCTAAAGAAGTTAACTATTTGCTTTAGATTAATTCCTGAGGAGGAAGTGCACAGTATTTATTAAAATATAGAGGCAAAATTAAGACAGTAAGAGGACGAGCCATCAAAACAAGTAAAGAAGAGCAGCCTCACAAAAAGTGAGGTTTGTACACATTTATGTTGATCTCCCAGCAACAGAAGAGATGACATGCAAGACTTAAGTTGTCTGCAAAAAAACCCAACTCTGAACAGCTAAACTTATCTGGAATATTCCATATTTGTTTTGATAACTAGTTTGCCCTTTTCACAATTTAAATTAGATATTTTCTGCTGCTAAGAGACTTACTGTTTGAGATCGACAAATTATTATTATTAGGGAAATTAAAATTAGCTTTACTTGAAACCAAACTTGTAATAATTTGTTTTGGTTATTCAGATCTCAGCACTACAATCTTTCCTGTTCAGGCTCTTCCCACCCTCACCAAGAAAAGTCTGTACTTGCTACTCTTCAAAAGGACAAAACCAAGTCTTCAAGCACATATGGATATCTAAGAATTGTATAGTACCACTAAAAAATTACTGAAAAAATTTTTTTAACTCTATAATCAAACTAAACCAACTGGTCTTGCTGAACAAGCAACAGTGTCAGTCTGACTCTTTATACCAGAATTTCAGTAGGGTTCATTTAGCCAGGCTTCCTAGCCTTACAAAGGCATGAAGTAAGTGAGCATAAAAAAAAAAAGACACAACAACAGCAACAACAACAAATCCTTTGACAGAAGTTTATTCACCTTTTCTGAAGGTCCCAAACATCCACAACTGTCTATACAAAGGTCTGCAAGCTTCTAAGTTATTTTAACTTTGTTACAGTTAAAAAAAATAAAATAAAGATGTGAATTCACAAGTGGACCTCAAGCAGTCAATCCATTTACATGACAAAGTCAACATCCAAATACAATGCATACTATAAACAGAGAAGGTATGTTAGAAAACTTTCCCATTGGTTTCAAACATACAGTTTACGTTCAAACACAATTAGGAATACTAACCTAACAAAGTCTTATGGCCTGTACTTACAGACGGTCACACTAGACCAGATTTATTACCCTCAGTTTACTTTACGGGCCTGCTTGCTCAGCTGACTAGTCCTTTGATACTGTTGAGTATCTTGTCCCTTTCTAAGAAAAAAGATGTCTTCTTATGTTTTCTTACACTCTTCAAATCCCAGATATTTGATTCAGTACTGTTAAATATCAGTACCAAAGCAATACCAGCCTTGCTTCCAGGCAATAACATGCTAGAAGTCTTCCAGGCTTGTTTTGTACCTAGGAACTAAGTATGCAGAAATAGCAAGTTATAAACCCTTACAGTCAAAAAGTTGGTGACAGAAGTTAACAGAACTTTTGGACTTTGGCTCCATTTTACAGATCCATAAGAGCTGTTATTGCCTAAGAGGTTCAGACACCAACACTGCAATAGCAATAAAAATTCATTTAAGCTCCCTACACATAGAAAGGAAAAAAAATAGGTGCTTCAGGGTGGGTCTTAGCATAGTCAGCACACCAGACAGATGGACAGATAAATATCTATTTTTCCTCTCCTAGCATTCCAATATACAAAGCCTTCCCATTCCTACTAGCTTTACCTATTTATATGCAGAAAAGGAATATGAAGAGCTGCACCATAAAACTATGCATCAGAAGGAATTTCAGTTGCTTCTTTCTTTGAAGGATTCAGGATAACCAAAGTTACTGCCTACATGCCTTACTACCCATTTCTAATGTTTGTATAAACTAGCATAACACTAGGAAGTCATCTACTGCCTTATATAGATGACTGTTCATATAGCGATGTAAAGAAAAGCCAGTACATAGATACAAGAACTGGCCTGTCAAATATCATCCCAGTCTACACTCTTTCAGGTACCTCAGTGACTGCTCCAGAACCTTTGATTTTTAGGCTCCTTTCCCCACAGAGGGCTCCCACAGAGGAGGCGTCTAGCCTTCCTATGCTGTTATAAGACTTACAGTTTGAAAGTGACATACAGTGACTACAGCATGGCACTAAAGCAGGTAGTTGCCACTGCTAAAAATACATTGGAAATCAGATTCATAGCAGCTGTTTCAACAGTTATAAGGTAAATACAGAATAACAAGCATTTCCAGAAAGTAACACAGAGTCAGCAACAATCCCAATTATTGCTTCATGCCTCCTCTGGCAGGCGTGTCCTCAGCTGTATTCTCTACCTTCCAAAAGGCCTGCAGAACAAAGCTGCAAACAGTTATATTTGCTATCCAATATATCCAGATCTGACTAAGAATGGAATCACTGCAGAAAGGTAGAGACCTACAGAGAATACTGAAGTCTGAAGGAGCAGGACACAACTCAGATTTAGATGCAAGGCATTTCACGAACATAACTTGCTATTTTTAATATACCTCAGCTATAAAGCCTGAGTCTTTGGGAAAGTCTTTGCCTTCAGAAGGCTAAGGAGTCAGGCATCCCTCAAGGATTACAGAACAGACCATTTAAGCCAATTCAAACCAAAGGAAAGGACAAGATGGCCTTCAGTACATTATCATACCTTCTCTCCCATTTCCCATGGAAACTCAGTTCAGAAAGCTAGAAGCCACAAAAAATAAGCATTAGGCTTTTTTGTTTGTTTGTTTTAAGCTAGTGTCAACAAAATATCATCACTGTGTCAGTTACACCTTCCAACACTGAACAGAGGCAACAAGGCTTGTAGGGCCTGGTGTCTCCTGTACCTGTCATACCACAGTTAAGTGCTCGCATTCAGAGAAGGAATAAATTTTTTGTTCTCTCTACAGGAAGAAAAAATATTAATACACACAGCTACCTCAATAGTGGAATTCCCTTGTTTATAGGCAATACTACCACGGATATTAAGCATTTCCAGAGTAAGATTCAAGACACAATTGCAACTTAGCATAACCAAAGTTATACATAAAGATAGTGTCACCCAACAATTAGGTGAACAGAGAGAAAACAAAAAACTTGGAGGATCCTACTGAACAAGAGAAAGAAGGATGACAAAGAGTTGAAGCTCGTACAAAAGAGGAAGGTCATAGAAACCAAAGTGGACGGTACTTCAAAGACAATCAACAACATTAACAAAAGGAAAATGCAAGTTCTGAACCAGCACTCATACATCCTAAATATTTTGTCATGAACAATTTCATTAGTCAGTCTGCAGGAGCCAGGATGAAGAGAATGGAACTGACATTAGGGAACTCCAGAGAGGAATCACAAATGTGTTCAGAGATGAAAGGAGAAATGATGCTGTTAGTGATGCAAGAGGTAAAGGAGACTGACAGTCTAGGAATAGCCAGGTAGACAGCTCTCAGTCTTTGGTGAGCTAGTAGAGCTATTTCAAATATTGTTGCCTCAGATAGCACTCTGTACTATGAGTAGCTAGGCCTTAACTTACCTACTAACTTACCAGTTTACTTACTAGTTAGACCATAACTAACCATAACAACCCAAAAGCCTTCTATGATGGAATGACTGAATGGGCAGATGAGGGGAGAGCAGTGGATGTTGTCTACCTTGACTTCAGTACAGTTTTCAACACTGTCTCCCATAACATCCTCATAGGCAAGCTGATGAAGTACAGGCTAGATGAGCTAGTGAACAGTGAGGTGGACTGAAAACTGGCTGAAAGGCAGAGGTCAGAGGGTTGTGATCAGTGGTGCAAAGTCTAGTTGGAGGCCTATAGCTAGCGGTGTTCCCTAGGGGTCAGTACTGGGTCCAGTATTGTTCAACTTAATCATCAGTGGCCTGGATGAAGGGACAGAACGCCTCCTCAGCAAATTTGCTGATGATACAAAACCGGGAGGAGTGGCTGATACCCCAGAGAGCTGTGCTGCCATTCAGAGGGACCTCATGAAGTTCAACAAAGGCAAGTGCAGAGTCCTGCACCTAGGGAGGAATAACCCCAAGCACCAGCACAGGCTGGGGGTGGACCCACTGGAAAGCAGCTCTGCAGAGAAGGACCTGGGAGTGCTGGTGGACACCAAGTTAACCATGAGCCAGCAGTGTGTCCTTGTGGCCAAGAAAGCCAATGGTATCCTGGGGTGCATCAGGAAGAGTGTTGCCAGCAGGTCGAGGGAGGTGATCCTCCCCCTCTACTCAGCCCTGGTGAGGCCACGTCTGGAGTGCTGCGTCCAGTTTTGGGCTCCCCAGTACAAGAGAGGTATGGAGCTACTGGAGTGAGTCCAGCAGAGGGATACTAAGATGATTAAGGGACTGGAGCATCTCTTCTATGAGGAAAGACTGAGAGAGCTGGGACTCTTCAGCCTGGAGAAGAGAAGACTGAGGGGGGGATCTTATCACTGGGTATAAGTATCTTAAGGGAGGGGGTCAAGAGGATGGGACCAGACTCTTCTCAGTGGTGCCCAGGGACAGGACGCGAGGCAACAGGCACAAACTGAAACACAGGCAGTTCCCTCTGAATATGAGCAAAAACTTTACTACTCTGAGGGTGACAGAGCACTGGCACAGGTTGCCCAGAGAGGTTGCGGAGTCTCCTTCTCTGGAGATATTCAAAACCTGCCTGGATGCGATCCTGTGCAATGTGCTCTAGGTGACCCTGCTTGAGCAGGGTGGGGTTGGACTAGATGATCTTCAGAGGTCCCTCCCAACCTCAACCATTCTGTGATTCTGTAACTACAGGAGTCTGAAGAGCCAGGACTGGATATTCAGAACAAGCAATTATGTCCTCCTAAGAACTGGAACAATTTGTCCCAAAAGCAAGCCTAGAAACTTACAGCGGCAGTGCTCAGGCTGTGTGTTTTCAGGAGTATATAAGACACAGATACCCAGCAGCTAGCTCACATGACAAAACAAAGTGAGGAAAGACTATTTACAGTAAGGCCAAAGCTTTATAGAAGGCAAGGGCAGATAACAGTAAGAAGTTAATAACAAGATATGAGATCAGAAAATAAGGATGACCATAACAAGATGAGGCATTTGCACATTACACTTGAGAGGAGGAGGGGAAAACAAAAAACAAAAACAAAAAACAACCCTCAATATTCCAGGCTCACATTATATCACAAAGCATATTTATGTCATGTTTCCTGAGAGCTAGGGAGGGGTGAAAGCAAGCAATGCCTTTAGCACAGAGAAAGAGAGCAAGGGAAGAAGGGGTCTGAAGATCAAATAAGAAAACAGGAAGAGGCCTTCAGAAATGCAGACAGATTTTAGATAAGGTAGCTAATTAAAATAATTTGCTAGAAGGATGGAAACTGAATTACAGGTATTGTAATTCAGAAGACAGCTTGGTTAAGAGATTGGTAGGTGCTTCAGAACTCCAGAACCTGAACAGAAGGAACAACACTCAAGATAAGTCAAAGCTTGAACTGGCAGAAAGATCTTATACAAGAAGAGGGGCAAGAAAGTATCAAAGACAGAAGAAAAACGCATGAAGACACTCAGTAACACAACTAGCAGAGGAAGGAGGCCGAAAGTGCCAATACTGCTGAACTGAGGTGGAAAAAGAAACGAAACAAAAAGGACTATGGAGACTTGCAAACATTTCTTGCAAACTAGATGATGCTTAGAAAGAGGGAATTCAGAAAAGCGGACAAAAATTAGTTGTAGAATTCCAAACTGGTTTTGAGCAATCAACTTCCAAAGCATATGTTTTGGTGCTATGGAACAACATACATACAGAATTTGGACAGCAAGCAACTTTGAATAGCATTAAGCATCAAAATTCTCAAGTGTCAATAAAGCACAAAAGATACAAGCATGATTCCCCCCCCCAAAAAAAAAAACCCCACATAACCAATGAGTCTCTAACACAGTAACCAAAAATCTGAGAGCCAGAATATCTGTGCTATAAACAGAATAAGAAGAGTTACTTGCAAAACAGTAAAAATACTTTATCGTCTTCAGTGCACTCTATATTATATATGTCTTGGGGTTGTATACAAGGAAAAAAAAATAGAAGTCTTATTTCTGTGTTTCCATAAAAGTGATATATGAAACCAGTTCTTCACCACGCAAGACACTGCATGATTTATGTTCGTGGCCAAGAAGTAGCATGCATGGATTGAAAAGAAACAATACACAGTGCAGTTTCTGGTTGCTGGAAGTAGCTCACCACACTTAACCTCCATTTGGGTAATAAGGATTGAACAAGGCAGTTCTGGAACTAATGATACACTGTGATCATCTGATTATTGTTCAGCAAGTATTATACTTACAACAGTAAGTTACTCTGCAATCATCTTACTTATGGACACATCTTAATGATTTTACTCAAGGTGAAAGAGGGGTAGGTCACATTTTTTCTTTTCAAATTAATCAAACTCAAGCTAAATACAAATGCAAGTATATATCCACTTTTGGACAGAATAAAACTATCATACTAAATAGAGGTAAAATCTGTATTGTAATGCTTAAAATTTTCTCTCATCACCAAAGCTAAATCTATGACATCCTTAGCTAGAGATATGCACCAGGACTTGAAGAGTCTGACATTAACGTGACTAGGTCAACATTAAAATAGAGTCCATTATTTTGGATATTCAACATTCGACTCGTCCAGCATCTGCTCCTAAGCATCAGCCAGCAACTTCCCGAAAGCCCACTGACACGACTCACTTCTGCTCAATACCTGGCAAAGCAGAAAGGGGCCGCGACGGTGAAACTTCAGGAACAGGCCGGGTCAGTCACTGCATAAAGCCTCAGCAAGGGGGTTTCTGACTTCAGGATAACGTAAACGAGGCGCATCGGAGTGGGGAAGCGGCAGCAGGCTGGCAACACGGCTGCAGGTGAGCCGGCTCCCTCAGCCGCCCAAACCCCCGCTGCCGTTCCCCTCCGGGGCCGCGGCGGGGGCCGGGCCGGCCGGGAGCGCCCCGCGCCTCCTGCGGACGTGGAGCAGGGCTCGGAAGTGGCCGCCCCCGCCGGCCCCGCAGCGGGAGGCCGCAGACACGCGCGGCCGCGGGCACCGCCCCGCCCCGCCGAGCCCCGCGCGGCGCCGGCCGGCAGCACCGGCGGGCCGCAGCCCGCCCCGCCCCGCGGCCCGCCCCGGCCCCGGCCTCGCCCGTACCCTTGGCCTCGCAGTCGGCGCAGTACTTGTTGTCCTCCTCCCGCAGCAGCTTGGCCAGGATGGCCTGGTGCTGCTCGTTCTGCTTCTGCGCCTTCTCGCGGCACGAGCGGGTGGCCATGGCGGCGGCTCGGGCGCGGCGCTCCCACCTCGCGCAGCCACGGGAACCGGCCGCCGCGAGCTCCGACTTCCTCTACCGGAACTACTTACCACCGCAGACCCATCCGCCTCCGCCTCCTCCTCCCCCCCCCGACACACACACCGCCTCTCGGCGCGCGCGCGCACACACACACACACACACGCGCGCGCGCGACCACTCACACACACACACACACACGCGCGCGCGCGACCACTCACACACACACACACACACACACGCGACCACTCCGCGCGCGGCGGACCGCCCACGCCGCGAAAATAGTCCGCCGGGTCCTAGTGCTGGTGACCCTGCCCTGCGGGGCTGGCCGCAGCGCCGCGCCGCTCCGCGCTGACTCAGCTCAGGGAAGGGCGGGCGGCGGCGCCGGGAGCTAGGGCTGCGTGGCGGCGGCAATGATGTATCCGTCCGCGCGCAGGTGACCGGCGCGGGGGCACCGCCCTCGGGGGCGGGCGGGGCCGGTGAGGCGGGAGCGCGGGCAGCGCCAGCGCCGCGGGGGGCCGGGGGCGGCTTCAGCTCACGGGGTGAGGCCGTTTCTGCCCCGTGGTGGCAGCGCCCCCGCCGTGGCTCAGGGCATCGCCTGGGCTGCTTTGGCTCTGCGCCTCCCGCTGTTAAAGCCGTTTTACCGTTAGCCTGAGGTATCCTGTGGCGCGGTGCGCGCCTCCCCCGGGGCAGCCCGCGGTGACAAGCGCCCTGGGGCGCGCAGCCCGTGCGGTGCTGAGCCCCTGGGCCTTGGGCGGCCATCGCTTCCTCCGGGCCCAGCTGCAGCCCTGGGGAAGAGAAAGAAACTGCCGTGATCTCCTGGTGGAGGGGATTCTGCCATAGCGTTAACTTGCCCTCCGAACCTCCCGGTGTCTTGAAGAGGATGTGTTTTCTCTATAAAAACTGCTACGGACAGTGGAGACCTTACAACGAGGAGACTGTGGTGCTTGTGCACGTCCGCTGAGGTGGCACAGGGGTCGAAGGGAAGCGGTTTTGCGTGCTGGGGCTGCTCTGTGAGTTGGACCCAGCACACCTGCAGCAGCCCGTAGCCCAGGCTCGATGCCTGTGAGCAGGCTGTGCGGCCCTGCACTGTCCCTCTCCAGGACCAGGTCTACTTCCACTCTCCCTTTCCTCCATTTTGTGTTAGGTCCCTTTGCCTCCACTGTGTACTCTATTGAGTCTTCCTTTCTGTCAGCTCATTCCTAACATTTTTTTCTAATCTAACCCTTCTGGAAAGAGCTGAAGCCTATATATAGCTTATACAACACTTCAGTGAGGCAGATGGATATCCAGGTCTCTTCTCTCTCAGTCATTAGATTACTGAATCATGCTCAGTGTATTTTTTCTGCTCTAATCCAATGGTTAATTAATTATCCCCCAAAACTGGGGGACACAAAGGACTGAGCAAACAGCATATCAGAATAATTAATAGCTAGGCTATCACATAATATGAGAGAACATGCTTAGGTCTCCCTGAAATAAAGTAGGGAGTTAGGGTCTGCCCACAGGCTGGGAGAGTATGCTAGCCAGTGAGCTATTGGCCATGAGGTTACAAACACGAGGACATGGTATTGATGCATAAACCCAAGAGATGGCTTATTAATCGTACCTGGAGCTGAGCATCTAAGAGTTAAAACTGAAATACAAATAGGGCAATAGGGCATGACAAAGCTGAGTGCGCTAGTTGCCTTACCTCAGTGCCTAAATCCAAAGCTCTGTCAGCTCCTGTGTTGCCTGTTCATCACACTGGAAGACTTAGAGACTCAATCTCCACGCTGAATAAAGAACTACTGAAAGTGGGAGTCTCTTTGGAGCTAGGAAACATCAAAAAGTGAATACAGGTGTGTTTGCATCCTTGGGGACTTAGACAGCTTAGTACTAGAATGAGCCTTGGAATCTGTAACCAGCGCTGTACGTGCTTATAATATGTATTAATAAGTGATACAACGATAAGCAGCATACAGAGGTTTTGTTTTGTTTTGTTTTACTGTAATGGCTAGAGAAGTCCTGTAGCACTTGAGGAACACAGACTCTCTAGCCATATGAAAGGATGGGAACCAGCTACTCGTGTTTAGGGAGAGTCTCCCTCCTCGCTCTGCTACCAGGTGCCCTGGAACATGGGCAGAAGAGAGTTAAAGACCTACTGTACCAGAAGGTGTGTAAAACAAACATAAATGTAGTCTAATATTAGCCATACTTGGCTAGAGACTTGATTATTGGGGCGCAAGCGGCCTGGCTGCTTAAACATGACACTGAGCAGGACTGACTTCTTTCAGCTGAGTACTCTACATACAAGCATACAATTGTTTTCCTTTTCTAGCCCAAGGTATCTTGAATTGTTGGATTTTTTTGTAAAGGAAAACAGCTTCAGCTAAAAGAGCAGAGAATACCTCTGTTCCTCACCTTCATCCCAAAGCTTTGAGGAATAGAAGCCTTTTCAGAAAGGCAAGAACTGTGGATCTGAATTCCCTGGGAGATAAACAGAAATGAACTTGTCTCTCATGTGCTAGGTGAGTTCTTGCTTGGTCCTTGTATCAAAGGACTATGGCAGCAACACTGCAATTTTAAAAGAAAACAGTAGTTGCTTTTGTATTTTGTGAAGAACTTAACCTGTACATTACATATGCTCTGAAAATGTCTACTGTATTGCCAGAATGTATCAAGTAGCTTTAAGCAATCAGCTTAATTTCATGTGCGTCAGTTTTTCTAATCCTAAAATGAATATAATGATACTTGCCATGGAAAGTAGTTATTGATCTAGTTCCTGTATTTGCAAAACTCTAGACAAGTGCAGAGTAAGAGCATTATTTGGTATGTGCTTTGGCATTTGTGACTTAAAAACTAAAAGCTTAAAAACTAAAAGTCCTGATTGCTCTTCTAACTGTCCAGCATTAAGATGTACTACTTGTGTTCAGCTCTGAAAATTATGCCTTTTCTTCAAAGCACCTGCCCACCCTTCTATAAAGTAGTAGAAACATTAAATTGCATGCTTCACTATGGGGATGAAAGGAATTAGTTATTAATATTTTAATAGATAGTGGTTTGAAAACAGCATGCTATAAATGCATTATTAGGTTTTTCCCTGAGAGCTTAAATGAATGTAAGGAAGACAAAAATTTACCCCTTCTCTGCCTTTGTTGCTTTTTTTAGACCTGGAAGAGAGGCAGAGGATTGTAGATATGAAGTTATTGTCAGAAGCATTTTTTCAGAGGAAGAAAAAAAACAAAGGAAGAGAAAATGTCTTTCAGGGTACTGTATGGTTTCTAGAAGGAGATGGGGTGTGCCTGCACCATGCAGTGAAATTTTGTGCAGAGAGGCCAGAGATGTCACCAACTAAGGCTCCTCTAGAAGTAGATCTTACTCAACTGTCCTGCTGAGTCTGTATCAGTTTGGTGCCCTTGCTTCACTTTTCCTTAAGCCCCGCAGAGCAGAGACTGTACAAACCAGTTTTGGAATTGTTTAACTGCATACTCAATGTTTCGAGCTCTGTATCTTCAGAAGTTAGCCAGTTTCATGGAGCTAACTGTGATTTTTCCATAAAATAACTTAAATACTGGAGTTCTGCAGTCTCTGACGTTAGAGATTGTGCTGTGTTCAGTAAAAGCACAGGTTTACCTTGCATCAAAAAGGCTTCTCACTAGCTTTCACTACTCATCATCATAAGCTACTGCACAGTTCTGCAGGGATACTGTTAGATAACTTCTGAAGTTCATGTTGTCTTATAATCTGATAGCACACTCTTTCTGGCTAAAACTCACCAAATCTGGATACCTACCTTATTCAGAAGTCTCCCTAGAAAACAGCTTTAAATAGTATTTGCTAATCAGGACAGTATTAGCATAAATTTGACTTAATGGGGAAGAATGTATCAGGTGCAAAGTTATTAACTGGAATGAAACCAGGTGTTAAAATAGCAGTGTTTTTCTAATGTCTCATCCTCTAATATCAGAGACCAGAAATACACAGGGTTGCATTTGGAGCTGATAAATCTGAGAATTTGTTTCATAAGAAATTTTGGTGCTTCAGACATTTTCATGCTGTCTTAAAAAAACAGATGTATATAAAACTTCCCAGGAAATGGAGATTTCAATAAATGTTTCCAAAACTCAACTCTTAGAAGTTGGCTCCCCAAGCTGGAGTCTGGGCAGCTCAGGGACTCAGATAATGTGGTACCTGCAGTCCTTGGCTGGTATAGAATGGCAGAAACTGAAAAGTTAATTTCCATCACAAGCTTGAGATATTTAAGACAATTTTTAGCTATGAGCCAGTCACCCTGTCTATCCTTCATAGTCGATGGAGAGAAACACCCATTTCAGAAGGTGATTCATCTCATTCAGAGACAGGTGTTGAAGTCCGGTGAGATGAATTACCATCTGCAAGTGCCTCTCTTAGAAGGAGATGAATCACCTTCTGGATTGTTTGTGTCTCCCCATTGACTATAAAGGGAAGAGAGGGTAACCGTCTTGTACCTGAGTGTGCAAAAGTTAGTCATTTATGAAATTAATTCTCAGCTTTGTTTTTAATTATTGCTTTTCAGCAATGTATTTTGTGTAGGGAAATCTCTGCCCAGCTCTAGATCCGATATCTTCAGTCAAAAGAAGAGAGGAAGAATTAGTAACTTTAAGTTTCAAGTATTGGAATCTGCAGCTATACCAGCAGTTTCTGTTGTTTCTCTTCTTTGTTTAAAAAGAAAAATATAACTCTGCACACGAATTCCACAAAGTGTTGTAAAATACAACATTTTTACCCCAGAAAACCCCCAAACGCACAGGTCTCTGAAAGTCAGAAAGTTTGGAGTGAGTTTTCAAAGCTAAGTTTTAATTCTTTTCCCATAAACCTTTTTAATATTAACATACAAACTATATGTATATGTTAACATAATACTTACATTAATTTATGCTTTACAAAATTTCAACTACATAATACAAAATGTATTTATACTGTACAAAAGTTTCCTTATGCAAGGCAAAACCATTAGGGGCAAGACTGCTAAACCTATGTACATAGGAGAGACAAAACTATATATCATCTTTCCCAAAATTGGTATTAAATGTTAGACAACATTGCATGATCACTTAACATTCAAACTGGGAGCTGATGCCACTTGCCCCAAGAGCAGCATGAATTGTCTGCTCTTCTTGGAGCTTCAGCACTTAGTTCTTGCCCTGTGTAGCAAACAGTAGTAGTGTCGTAACTGAGAAGGTTAAAAAGTATAAAAGAAGGAAGATTTATAGGTGAGGCAATATTTTAAATGTCTTCATGCTTCTCTATGCCAATTTGACTGGAGAGATGAGATACTAGAGGTAATAAATTTTTCTTCCAATTTCTTGGTTCTTCCTTTACTTTCAACACACACAGACTGAGCCCCTGATATTAAATGAAATTAGACATTATGGCACCACAAATAAAACAGTCTCATTTCTATAGGTGCTGAGCATTTGAAACACCCTGAAATCTAAAGATTGTGATTTGTTTGCATTTCTGAAAATTGGAACAGAAATTCTTAAATCTAGAAAGGAATCTTGATCTTTTCTGAAGTGACATCATCTAGTGACATTCCAGCACATGATGACACATCATAAACAATCTTGTTTTCCTGAAAGTTATTAGTAAATCCGAACTGTAATTGTAAATACCAATGAGTACCAGGCAGGTAACTACAAATTAAATAGATGTAGGCAAATGACTAAATACATTTCAATGAGCTTTGCTGTCAGTCATATATTGTGTAAGCTCAGAAAAAAAAAATCATACAGTACAGATAATATGCATGTATACAGTTATGTTCTAAACTACTGCATATATTGGGCCACTATATTTTAGTGTGGACTATAGTGTAGAATAGCGTAGGTGTAGAATATGGATGTTCCATATGGTTCTGATAGAAGCATGGAGGAGATCTTAAATTTGAAATGCTTTACACCTTCCAAGCTCATGGTGTATTTTGAGCTATTTAAAGCTGTGTGTATGTTTCAGCCTGATTCTTTTCATTTCAGCTTATCTCATTTTAAGATTGGACTTTTTGAACAGAAACTCAAAGAGAATATTAGATGGAACTTTATGAGTCATGCATTTGGCTCACTCACGCCTTGAGAATAAGGATACCAGCAGTCGTTTATAGCTAGCCGAGAAGAGGAGCAATAATCAGATGTGAAATCAGTTGCAAAATCATAAATTTAGAAGATTAGGGAAAAATATGAAAAGAAAATATAAAATGAGACAGCTGAGTTCCATTGTGATTACTGTTTCATGTGCTACTCTGCAAAAGTCTTTGAAACTTAAAAAGGTTTTACTGACTGGGACACACTACAGGATAGACACCAAATCTAGGAAACTTTTGGGTCTTGTCTTTACATGGAACAAATCTTAATTTTAGCTCTTCTAACAACAGGAATTGTGATTCACATAGCCCATTTTTTCTGCCAAAAGAAATTATGAACTTGTAGAGAGTGTAGGTTAAAGACTAGGTAATGAACGGCAAGCTTCAACTTGTTCCACACAAAAGAATCTATCTATACATAGTTCCTACAACAATTTTTCCTCTTTAATGGCATGCTTTTTCCTGCTATTTTCTGTAGTACTGTGTTTAGATATTAGTGTAAATAAATCAGTGTGTATATTTTCAGTTGAGAAAAATGCCCTTTAAAATAAGGCACAATTAATAATTGTGTGGAAGAATTCACCTCTTTGAAAGTCTGCAGTGGTCCTGCCAATACTACCCACTTTGTCTTCGTAGAATCTTTCTCAAAGAAGTAAAAATGTTCAGGAAAAGCATTTTAAATCTTTTTTATGTTTAAATGTTACTTTTTCTCCTTCAAGATAATTTCGTGCTGTGGGAGGCATTCAGGTAGTGGGGTCCCAGATCAGCATTGGCTATGCAGATTGGCTCCTGAGTTTCTCTGAAGTCCAGTGATGCTGAAGAAGGATCATATTTACTTCCCAAACTGACTATTTTTAATTGTTAGAAGCAGTGAGTCTTTCATCAATAAAAGAATGTCTGTAGCATCTACAAGCTGAGTTCATATCTGGAAGAAAACGTGTTTCTCTTCAGCTACCTAATACTAAAGAACTGAGAAAAGTGATTTGCCTTAAAGAGATAGTAAGTTTAGCCTCTTCCTTCAGCCCTTCTTTCACTTGAGGAGGAACACATTTGGGTAAGTTCACAGTGTCGTGGCTACATCTGGCAGCTAAAAGACTCAGCTGGGCGGCTGCCTTGAGAGGCAGCCACCAACAAGCCCATGAAGGCTGCTGCGATGTTTCCCTTGCAGCTCCTCCAGGTTGCCCTGTATGGGGAGTGTGATGTCAGGTGTCTCGCATGAGAGAGTAGCAGCTTTGGCTGCAAGAATTTTTGGCTCTTGAAGATGTGCGTGGCCCTAAGGAGCGTGCAGTTGAACAGGATTATCTCCGAGCAGGCATCTGACTTTCTCTGGGATTCCCTCCAGCCCGCTAGCTTGCTTTGATTTCTTACTGCCGTGCTTTAGGCTGACTCTGGAATTCCCTCCAGATCAGGATTTCACCGAATAGGGAAGTTTCTGTGGAAACCCCCCAGCAACTGCATAGCTTTTCAACAAGAGTTTTTCTCTCCATAACGAATCCATCTTGTATATTGGTCCTTTGTCTCTCAGTTGTTTCCTTCCGTGTTCTGATGTGTGGCACTGGTTACTCCTCACCTGGTGTGTTTGTCTTCACAGACACAGGCCCAGATAGACAGATAGATATAATAAAAGAGAAAAATTAAGATTGCAGGGCCTGTGCTTTTGTTACTGCAGCAACTTTGATATTGAAGTCCTGCTCAAAAATATTGGTACAGTAAAGCAAGAAGGATTTTCTAAAAGCAGTGTTATTTTGATTTTGTAAAAATAGACTTCTATCTCCAGGAAGTATATTGAATTTTCTCTCTTATGGCTTAATGATTTGCTGTTATGACAGACTTTAATTAATCTGATGAGTCCATGTTCAATGTTCTGGCAAATATAATCAGCCCTGGAGTGTTTTTGTACTCCCCAAAGGCACATTGTTCCTATATTTATTTCATTCAGATGTTTTATATGGGCCCATATTTCTCTTCCTTGAAGAAAAATGTGCCTTTCTGTCAAATACATTGAAAGCCACATATTTAGTTTACTGAATATGAAATGATCTTTTTACTTAGGAAGTAAAAGGAAAAGGTTATAGAACAAAAAAGTCCAGCTAGCTAATGGGTGTAGAAGTTATGGGAGGAAGAGGAAAAGGTTGATCATATAAAAATCACAGGACAGATTTAGAAGAGAGTTTACAGTAAAAGAAAAGACTCTTATAAATTCCAAGGCATATATAATCCTCTGTCTTATTTCTAAAAATGATCTACATGATGTCCATATGCTTGACTTCAACATCTGCTTTCCATAACTCATTTCTGTCTTGCTCCTGAATCTTCATTTTGTGTTTTGTAATGTCATTCATCTGCCAGATAAGTCTAAAGCCTTTGAAGTGCGGAAAGATCATCTGTTTTCAAGCTTTACTCCCATGCAGAGCTCCATTATGCCCTACAAGTCATTTGGGGAGGGTTTTGTCTTCTGAAAAGAATGAAGTGTGTTAATGGGTGCTGTAAAATACTGAATTAAAGAAAGCAGGGAGATTCCAGGCTAAAAAAAGTAGATGTAAACATAGCTTATATGTGATGGTAAGTGTACTCCTTATATGGAAGATCATTATTTAACAAACACTACACCTTTTTTAAATTTTCACTACCTGGTACTATGAAAACTTTTGCTCTTCAGAAGTGCAGTTCACAGCCTGTTTTATCACTGTTTGATACACTGATTTTAGCTTTTGTTTGTAATGGTTTGTGCCATTCCTACTGGGGAGAAGGCAAGAAAACTGAACAAGAACTGCTGGTTTACACTAATAGTTTTATTACATTGCTAGACCCTGCTCATGCTATCAGATGCTGTGCAGAAGGGGCCTTTCTTCACTGGACCAATTGAAGGAATGATCGGGAACATACAGAGTATTGAAATAAAGTGTCTTTCTTCAAGTGACAGTTGAATACTTTGTGCGTCAGGATCATTTAGAGCTATTTAAATGTTGTTTTGTTACTACAGCACATTTAATAATAGTCTAGTGCTAGGCAGGGCATAATTATTTGCTCTGTGAAGGATAATTTGTAATGAGCAATGTTGCCCTTACATCTCTGATGACAGGACGTCCCCTCTGAATCGTCAAGCTAAATGACACACCCAAGTTTGGCCATTATCTCTATGAATTCTTAGTATCATGTAGTCTGATATGCATTGTCTTTAATATAAACGTTTAGAGCATTTATGTCTGTGACAGCTGTGTAATGCCCCAAAAGGCTTTTCATATTCTCTTCATTTTGCAGTAGAAGTGGTCATATCGTTAGCAACAGGCTCTTAATAATGGTAATATTTTGTAATGTGGAGTAACGATTTCTAACATTAAAATAAAATGGTTGTGTACTTTTAAGTGATGGTAATGAAGTTAAAATCCGTAGTTCTAAGAGGTCTTAGATCTTATCTAATGATAGATCTTAAAATTATGATAAACATGCAACTGCATAAAATAGAGATGTGACTTATTTACATCCTTTTGACAAACTGTTCAGTAGAAATCCTAACTGGAGTGCTAAGATGCGCTTCTGAACCCCTTGAGCTCAGTCAGTGGAGACTGATCAGATGCTATTAGTATGACTTTTAACCAATGCAAAATTGCAAAATAAAAAAGGATTAAGTTACATCTGATGGCAAGGTTTTGTTGGATAGGTGTCTTCCTCTGCTCTTTCCATGAGCGAGGGGTTGTTTTTTTTGGTTTTAGTAGACATGGATGTTAATAAATATTTAGTATCATTTTGAGTTTGGGACTGCTTTCAGTGAAATCTCTCAATATCAGAAGTGGGCTATTCTGTCTCGCTGATGATTCTGAAGTCACCTGCAAGGCAGAGCACTGCAAGCAACTCACAGCTTCCTCTGGTTGCAGCTGAATCTCACTGGCTGTGCCTCAGATAATCGAGGACCAAATTTCCCTGGGTGTCACACCAATACTGAAATTTATTCATGTCCATGTTATACAAGTTCCTTATATTCTCTGTGACTTTTTCTCTTTGCATTTCAATAGTTAAAGACTAAGTTTCATGTCCTTTGAGCTGCTGCTTTCAGGGCCATGACACAGATCAATTAAGCTCTTTAAGTATCTCTCTAATTTCAGAGTGGTTTGCATGACATGGATGGTGTAATTTAAAACTACAATACTGAGCTTTTTCACCTTTTCTGTAGCACACATTCCCATAACCTATTTGTATCATATAAAAGGAGAGAAAATATAATTTCCCACTGCTTTTTTTGGACTGAATATTTAACTTACACTGATACCAATTGCATAACCAGTCTCAGTTCTGCACCACACAATATCATAAATGAGCAGATTACTCAACACTTATGTATTGTGGGTTTTCTTGTACTTTCCTGTGATGTGTCTAGTTGTGGTCAGAGTTAAGATTTGTGCCTGGATGAACTGGGTCTGATCCAATATAGGCAGTCCCAGGTCTGGTTTTGACCAAGTCATTCCACGTCTAATGGCTCAATTTCCCCATCTGTAAAATGAGAATAATGTACTGGCTTCCTTTTCAAAGCGATTTCAGATTTATGGATGTGAAGTGCTACAAAAGGACATGTTGTTATTAATTTGTACATCCCTGGAGCTTGGATTAAAGTGAAGGCATCTGCCTTGTGCTCATTATTTCTTGTCTGAAGTATCTATCTGCTTTGTATATATTTTTAGAAGATTCTATGGATTTTGAGGTTAAAGGAAGCATTTTCTTCCTGCACTTGAGAGCATCTATCTCACTTTGTTGACCCTTTAAGGCATCAAGCTGTCTCAAGTACAGGAGAGTTTCTTGCATGACTCATCCTGGAATGACAGCTCCCAGGAATATGCATCAGGGAGCAAAACTGTAAGGTAAGCAGGTTTTTCCCCTTCCAATCCCATTTCTGGCTGAGACTAAAATACCCTCTGTGTCTTAGATTCCATATCTCTTAATTTGAAAACTAGTACTCTTAATGTGCCTAATTCACAAACCAGTTTGGGGAAATTAGTTAGGAAGTAGCCTGATGCATAATTCCAAATTGTTCTGACTGTGAGAAATACTACAAGAGCAATAAGAACTTATTAGTATAAGAACTAATAGATAATAGAAGAAAACCAGGGTAAGGTCTGCAGAGGTGGTTTCCAGCTGAGGGCTGCCAAGTAGGTGGGTACAGGGTGGGCCTGAAAATACCTGCACTGGGTGCTGTGCACGCCTTGTTTTAGCTGCGTGGTTTATGTACGCGGAGATTCAGCCCGCTGTTTCAGTCCTAAAGCTATCTTTTTTTTTTTGTGGCCAGAATCAAAAGGACAGGTTTTCTGCTGTGGAAAAACCTTTCTAGTATAATAAAAATAGAGAACAATTCTTTAATAATCTTTGCTTTTATCAATACAAATGTGGGTGGAGGAAAATATTAAAAATATATCAGATGAAATCACAGCTAGTTGAATTGGAAGTTTTATTATTAGTGAATGGTTGCTGAGAGGAGTCCTAATCTTTTCCTTTAAATGTTCAAAGATAAACAACTACAGATGCAATTGGTTTGAATCAAAAGTTTTAGTATAAACACTGCCAAAAACGTTCAGTGAGAGGCAAGCGTTTGACAACCATATATACTTGCCCATTGTTAGAGAAGTGAAGAATGTGATAATAAATTGAAATTAAGAAGTGGGGTTTCTCCTACTCCAGCTAAACTGATTTTAATGTTAACGAAACCCTGACAAAAGAGAAATATGCAGGAAGGGTAAACTGAGAGAAAATATTGAGTATTTCAGAAAAAGAACTGCTTTAAAGTGGTTAAAAGAGCCTAAGGTGTTGCATAAGTATTGATGAGAATGCTCCTTCCAAGAATAAGTTTTATTCCAGTCGCATGCAGAGATACTTGTTCTGAGAAAAATGTGCAAGGACTGAGAAAGTATCCACATGCTGCAGACAGTTTGAATGTGACATAAGTAATTCATTATGTTAAAATCAGGGTTTTATCTGATGTGTCCAAGAGGCCACTTGCTTGGGGACAGTGTATGTTTGCTTTCACCTCAATGTAACTGATACAGAGATGCAGCTTATCGGCCTTCTCTCATGGATCTCTCTTTCCCTGTGTGGCCTTTGGCAGAGCCCGGTTACGGAGCTTTTTCTGCCATGTGCCCCGGCACTGTATGAAGTAGCCTGAAGATGCAGCCCGTTAGGGAGTCTGTGAAACAGACTCTTTCCTTCACAAACAGGTCAGCCTTCACCTGGCTGAACAGTATTATCCGAGACTTTGTTTTGACGTCTCCAGCTGTGCAAACTGTTGTTGACTTTGCTTGTTAATTGGCCATCATGGCCAAGATGCTTGTTTTCATCAGTGAGTCTCCATGTATTTCAGCTTGTGATGTCTTATACATACAATGAAAAATAATCCTTTCTTTTTTTCTTACTGTAACAATTTAGACTAATTATTTCTACAAAATTCTGCTGATGTTGATTTCTTCCTCGAGGAAAAAAGGTCAACCCATGTTAATGTAACAATGAACCCATGCTAACATGCACCCAGAGCAACAGGGTCAGCAGCCTGGAGTGGAGAACAGCACATCAGCACTTAATCTTTGCTCTGATACCTTCTCAGTCTGGCACACAGTATCCAAGTTGCGTTGCTTGTTAAAAAATATCAGTTTAGCATTTCAGAGTATTAATACCTGTACAGTTCTTTGAAGATATAAAATGTGAATATATTGCATTTGAGTTGACTCTTACACATCAACAAACCTATTAAAGTAAAGAGCATTTGTAGGGAGAAGGGGTATGTGTAAAGTATATTTCCAAATAAACTTTTAGTTACTATTGTCCCCTTAAGTCCCTAAATCCTACTTCATGTAGTAGCTGGTACTCCCCACCGTGAGCTGACTACACTATAATGAATTAATTTACACAGCCATTCTTCCTTGTTCTTCTTGTTTTTCCTGTGTTCTTAAAAACACTCCAGCCGCAACAGGCATAAAGTTTAGTTCATATGACTAAGCCTTCTGAGCACTGTTGCCCATAAACTGAGAAAATGCTGATTACTGAGTATTAGGCTCAATGTATCTTCCAAATTCTTTCCATGGTTTACTGATGATGCTAAAGGAAGCATTTTGTGCTGGTTTTGTGACCACTGCAGAACAGTGGTCCAGCCTCCAAGTAGAAGAGTAAACAGCCCGGAGTATAGAAACTGCAGGAGCCTCAGCTGGGTGTGAGAACTATGGCCTGTGTTTTGCCAGGAATTGCTTTTTAATGTCATGGGACACAACGAACTACAGACCTGGGGAGAAACCAAGAATGACATGCTCCTACAACCTCCTGCTTTTTGCATATGCAATTAAGAGAGCAGGATACAGAGATCGTGGAAATTAGATGCTGTTTACATTAGAATTTCAGGTGGAAATAAAAGTTATAAAAGTAGCCTATGTGAACAGGATTGAACCCTATATGAATATGCATAAGTAAGGGTTCATCTGTGAGTGTAAATTTTGAAAACAGAATTAAGGAAAAGACTGATTTATTCAGAGAGATTTCTCCACTAAAAAATACAGCTGCATCTGACAGCATTTCAAATTTTATTCTCCAATTACTCTAAAAGTGCAATGACATATTGTTATTACAAATGATAAGTATGCAACAAGCCTTCTTATGGCTTCAGTTGAATGTTTGCAGAGAGAAAAAAAATCTTTATCCACATTGGATTCAGTCTCACTTCCATTACAGTCAGTAGAAACACTAAGGTTGATCATATCTCTTGTGTCTTAAACATTCTCTATATTGCTTTCTTTAATGATGTTTATCCTTTTATTGACTATATTTCTCCCCTTAGGAGACACTAGAAGTCCTTTTGACCAATCAGAGCATTAAAAAATAAATTGTAAGAAACTGTTGCAAAGGAGATGTTGACCAAATGGCTCATTAAATCTTTTCCAAAGCTGATTTATACCTTTGTATATTAGTTCTGTCCCTTGCTGATTTATTTTGTGTATGAGATATAGGCCTGTTTGAGGACCATGGGATCCTGAAAGAGAACTGTACTGAAAAACTACGTATGATTCACACGTTAAGACTATGGTAAGATCTAATGGAAGAGTGAAAGAGAAAACTATCCCACATATGAGGGGATTTCTGCCAAAGCACCTGGTGATATTTCTGTTGGATGAAGGATAGTGGACTAGATGGATTTGGGTATACTCCAAACAGATATCATTTTTTTACAATTTGATATGTCCCATCAGGATTCCTCTTCCATGACTGCAAAAAATGTGCATTTGGTAAACAACTTTTCAGCAATTTTGATGATATACTAGTATTTCCTTTTTACTCCAGTCTTGATCTGCTCTTCATTTTTCATTTTCATTTTTATAAATGATATAAAATATGTATAAACTAATCAAACTCTAGAAGAAAAATTATCTGTATTTGACTAATGTAAAATATTTTCTTATAATTTATATCTATCAAGTTTTGATAGATTGTGAAATGGTTTCAAGAAATGCCAACCTCCCACACAGTGATGAAATCTGCAAACATTTCTGTAACAGGCATATACATGTGAATAAGGATATGCAAATATATGCAGATATTCATATTCTAGAAGTGGTTACAATTTTCAATTTCATCTCTGTGTGGGAAGCTGTTATTGAAATAATTGCTTTCCATGGAGAGGAACAACATACGCATTTTGTCTTGCCTAAGAAGAGCTGACGAGAAGTGCATGTCTGGTAGCAAATACCAGGAGTCCAAATTGCTACCTGTACCTTGGCTGAGAGCACCCAAGCAGTCTAAAGGACGACTTGAGCTTAGCAGCCTACAGCCTCTATCTGCCCTGTAGAAGACAATGTTGTGATGCTGCTAAGTAAGACTGTAGGTTATCTTGCATCTACATGGGATAGCAGGGAATCACATTGACTCGTCCCTTCTGCAGATGATATGCTTGGGTTTGCCCAGCCCATAGCCAGGGAATGGGGGGAGAGAGCTAGAAGTACTGCGAGAGAGGTGACAGGACAGGGTGGTGAATTTGGGATTGGATGCAGCATAGCAGGTCTGAGAGAGGGGGCTGTGGCATTTGGTGATACAGGATACTGGGTCGTTGGAAACTAAGCTGTATTAAGGTTGGCTGCCCACAAAACTTGTTCTTTATGTGTGCAATCAGTGATTCACTGTAGTGCACTGTACTGCTCTTGCACTAAGTAAAAATAACCACCACATGCCAATCAGCGTCAGCAAATGTAGAGAGAGACTGGGACATTAGTGAGGTTAGGGTCTTCTAGTGGCTGAAGTCCCCAGTACAGTAAGTCCTTCTCAGAATTCAAGGTAAAATCTAGGCCTCTTGTGCTGGAGTCTAGCAGAGCAGTGTATTCATTCTGAAACTGGCTCTGGGAAGGAAACCTTCTTGAAGACAGTCTAAATTAAAAAAAAAAAAAAAAAAAGCTAGCAATACTAGCTTAGGAAAAGTTTGTTGTGTGTCCAGGGAGAGTATGAAATCCAGTCCACTTCTGAAGTTTTATCAGTATGCGTCTGTCTGTTGAAGTACAGAAGAAGAGCCATCGGAAAGGGTTCTATGGACTACAAAGTCAAATTTGGGCTGCTATTCTGGAATTACGTTGTACAAGGACTTCCAATATGGCAGGTGTTTCAAAATGTTTGAGGACCAAATTTTCCCATCCCCACTCATCATCTCATTCCATACCTTACCATTTCTCTTCCACCAAGACAGTGGATGATGAAACAGCTCCATGCATAACAGAGCTCCATTCTTCCAAAGGCCAGGAGCAATCGTTATCTCCTCTGCTCAGGGATAACAAGCCAACTTCATGTTTGCCAGTGCCACAGTGGCCTAAAATAATGCAAACAAGTTCATTAATGCTGTTCAGCTGTCAGTGGCCTGTTTCAATACACTCTGAAGTGAGATAACCTCTTTCTCCCTATTCACTGAAAGAAAAGGCATTCACACTGCTGTGATGAGGAAAATCCTGGGGTCACTTAAGAGCATGTCAAAGGACACAAAACGGAGATAAGAACTGCAACTTTTTCATATTATGACATCAAAGAAATGAGGTAGCTTTCTGTTTTTTTTCTGATGAGCAGACTTGAAGGATATGCAGCACTGTAGTTCAGGACCATTAACCTCAGGGAAGAACAAGCACTCATTTCCAAACACTGCTGTTTCATGGGCTCTGAAGCCCCCAAGGGAAGGAGGTGGGTGAGGAAGGACCTGCTGATGGACATGCTGAGGGACTTCCTTAGTTGACTGGGTTTTAATGAGCTGCAGGGGAACCTGCCAGGGCAGGACTGCAAGACTGGCTGCAACAAGGGGAGGACAAGTACACGTCACAGTGACTTTGCCTTTCAGCAACAGAAGGAAGAACTCCAGAAGCAGAAAACAATTTACTGGCATTCAGGGTCCAGCTCCTGCAGCAGTTTAGCCCTGGCCTGGTGCCAGTTGAGATGTGGAAGTCTACTCTTGCCTGCCTCCATGCCTTCAGCCAGCGTTCGCTAGTAGAGGTTGGCCAATTCTGCTGAAAGTGCAGATGGTCCTGTCTACTGTGTGCTCAGGGCAGGCAGCAGAGCTGCGCTGATGACTTGACTTCAGTAAGGGCTTCTGAACCTTTACTGGTATCTGCCTCACGCAGCTCACTCCTACCCGCTCATGTACCTGTCTGCCCTTTGACAATTTAGCTGCCAGCAGTGGTAATAATCAACCCCCCCTTCTTCTCTTCAGCCCCAAATACGTGAGGAAGTGGGCCAGAAAATGGTCAAAATGAGGCATTTAAAGACACAATTGTTTTAATATCATCACTGCCTAGTAATATACACAGTTATTTCAGACAGGTATACTGACACAGCATGTCAGCATGTCACTGTCATGCTCCAAGCGTCTCATTCTCCCCCCTTATTTTCAAGAATATGAGGAAACTACATACTTTTTCTTGTGTTGCATCCTTGTACTTTCATGCTTTCTGGCTTCCTATAAAGCAGCACAGTCACTGCATGAATCCTGCTTAGAGTATTCCACCTTTTGTCCTCGCATACAGTTTGCAGAGCACAGCAGGCCTCTGAGATACGGCTGGTATTATCCGCACCTTATTACAAATGGTTTCATAGGAAGGACCATCTGGTCTTCAGTTGCCCAAATGTGCACTTGCCTGCCCTCCTGCACCTGTTCCTGTGCAACTGAGCACCCCCTGCCAGGTGCTCTCGCATCAGAGGTCTTCACGAGCAAGGGAGGAGAGACAGAGCAGGTCTCCAAAACACTGGTGGATACAGACACCTCTTTGATATCTGTATTCTTACATGGGAATAAATCACAGTTTATCTTCAAAACAGAAACTACAGGTAGGACTGGAAGTCACTACCTGGCTCAGAGACCAACCTCCTCGTACTCCAAACAACTGCATCTGTACTCAAAATGAACAGGTCAGGGTCAGCGTCTGAGCTGACATCGCACACAGCAGGCGTGTATGTCACTGATGATGCCACTTTGTTTGGGAAGCCCCTTTACTCAAGGCCCTGCACCATTTGAGAGACATATCTACTCTTAGCAGTTCACAGGTGAAGCAGCACTGTAACTGCCAGTTGAATCAGTATTACCTTAGCAGTGTATTTCTCCATGCAAGCTAAAAAGCCACCAACCTGTAAAAATAATCTAAGTGACTTGGTTTTAGACTGCAACTGTCATATCTGAATTTCAGTACTGGACAGACTGGGCCACAGTCACTTGCTTTGAAGAAAGTTCAGTAACACAACCATAACAGCTAAGCTACCTTCACAGATGCCCACTTAAGGAAGGGGATGTTAAAATGGATTTGGTTTTCTGTTTAAAGCTTTCAGTGAGACTGGTCCTACTTGTCTGAGCATGTCTTTTTCTCCTTTTGCATCCTTGACTTCCCACAAGAGCTACATTTTACCAGAATGATGAACCTGAGTGTCAGAGTCGGACACAACTCTGGAACAGAGGCGTTCCAGTAAACCAATAACTACAGGGCTTATCTTTTTGATTTGACTGTCAACAACATCTTCACATGCAAAATACAAAAAAGTAAAGATTTCCTACAGAGCAAGGAAGGAGAGGGAGAAACAGCCACAATTTGTGATTAATTTTGGTGAGGTACCCTGTTACTGCTCTAAAATGAACTAAGAGTATTTATCAAACAATGACTTCAAGGATGGCAAAAATTAAAGGCAGGATTAAATAATATATAATTAACAATAAAAGAGCTGTAGCAGCCATTACCAAGAAGAAAGATGATATTAACATATACAGGAAGGATGAAGCAATATGCCTGCCAGACCACACGCTTTCCTGTCATTACACCGTCTTCCTATCACAAGAAAATATCTGAAAAAAAATCTGTCTCAGGTCACACATACATACTGTAAAACTTGCAAGTGAAAGCCCTGGGGGGAAAAATAGGCTAAAAGCATGATGTTCCCTGAACTAAGTAACATCTCCTCATCTATGTTGTAGGAGACAGTGAAATTTTCCCAGCTTTCAAATGGAAACTAAACACACAATCCTTTGTTCTTTAACCTCTCATGAGGAAGTCACATAGACTAAGTGTTTGCTGAGCATATATATTCATTTTTTCTAGTCTACCAGTTTTATCTTGATACTGGTTGCATCTCTTTTGACAGCACATCAAATGAAAACAGCCCTGTTGCTACTTTGACACGCTTCACCCTTTCCTTATTAGGCAAAAATCACAATTCTTAGGTTTGAAATACTTGGTATCATCCAAGTATAAATATACCCAGTGTTACCTTCTCAGCTGTATGATGCTTTAGGTATTTGGTTGGGAGGTAAACAGGCAGAGGGAATTAAAAGAAATCTTAGTTTCAGACATCTTCCTCTGATTTTAAGAGAAGCAAACTCCTGTTACAAGGTGTCAGAGCTGGCCCTGAGCCTCCCTGTTCCCAGCACAAGCGTACGGGTAGGCACGGGCAGTAAGAGCACTGCGGGTGCCTATTGCCTCACTGCAAAGTTCACTCGAGAAGGAAGCAAATAGTTCACACTTCATATTCACTGACACGTTGGCTTCCCTGTTGTTACCACCACAAAACTGACACATGTAATTTTATTTATCTAATGGCATCTAGCCTAAGATAGCTATTTAGGCTGCCTTTAAAATTAATGGAGAGAAGGAGACGCTTCAAACTTCCTCCCATTCACCATCTGTAATGAAGAATTAATCTCCCCATCCTAAGATGGACCACTTTTTGGAGGCACTTCCTTCCATTGCTGCTGACTATAAAGCATGCACAGATGACTAGATAAGTCACTTAATTCTTAAGCAGATGATTAGGAGAGAGTCCTGGTGTAAATAATACTTCAAAATCTGGCTTCTAGAACTAATCTGACTACTAATTAATTTCATAGCTCACCTAATTTTGACTGAGACTAATCTTTTAAAATCATAACTGTGTGTTTTGGTGGCCAGGTATGTCAGCTTTATTATAAATGAATTTGTTAAATAAGGACCTTAAGAGCTTCTGTAAACACTCTCCTCATCCTAATAAATGCAACATTAAAATATGTAAATTTTTATAGGCCCAAGACTATAGCTGCCTGGGAAACTTTTAATCCCTGGAAAATGCATGTCAAAGGCTTACTGCTGTAAGCTTTAATTGATACTTCTGATGTTCTTTGAAGAAAAAAAGAAATCATCCTTTCTCACACAAAAGAAAAATGCAGAGAGATACTGAGTATTTCCAAAGAAAATACATATGGCATCAGCTTGGCTTCCAAAGGATAGGAGGCTAATGTTTGTGCTCCCCCATGACTTTAAAATGCCAATGAATAAGTATTCTGGAAAGGTGGGGAAGGGAGAAAAGTTTCCATTAATTAAGTTCTTGCAAGTTCTGTGAAAAGCAGTCACTGGGTAAAAGAGAGAGGTCCAAATAAAGCTCCCAGAGAGGGAAAGGCAGGCAGCGTTATCGTTATATGTGCTGCCCACTCAGTGCTTCAGATTAGCCACAGCATTTCCTGTCTCTTGCCCGATGGAGATAACTTCAATCAACAAGGGAATACGGAGAAAGAAACTGGATCTATAGCAGACATAAGACATTCATAAGGAACAAGAATTCATTAGTCCCACTGTTCACAGCACTTGTTTTAAATAGAGCTGTATCTTTTCAGGATTTGCCAAACCATAATTTCATAATTATGCTTCTATTCCTAGTGTTTCACGCTTCCCACAAAAAAATCCTTAAGATGATTACACATTACCACCCCCTGCCACCAATTACCAAGAAGTAACAGGGAGCACTGGCATACTAATATTAGAATGTAGACTGCACGTCTCAGCTGGTGTGCTATCAAGTACCAACCTTCAACTAAGCAAAGGTGTTTCCATATTGCATGCTATAAAAGCATGAGATCTGACACAAATTTTAAAGTTTTCAGATCACCATCAGCACACAGAAGCACATTCTAAAACCATTTACTTATGCTTTGATGATATGCTTGAAAGAACTTGTGATTGATAACCAATTGCAAAAACCACCAAATTTCTAAATCCGCTTCTCTTACAAATGAATACACTGTCTTGCTATCTTCTTAATACTTGCTTCAAAACAAGGTATTTTGGTCACCTTCAGAAGACAAAACCAAATAACTAGCATATAAAAAGATTTGGATGTTGGAAAATTAATCAGACCATTGGAATCTGTGATCATTTATTGCAATCAACTGAAAAAGTAGTAAAGTTTTCTCATAAAAACACCATAGGTTTTCTAGTGGCTTGCAAATCCCACAGAAATTTATAACAGCATTCTATACTTCTCTAACAAACATCTGCTGTGATACAGGGTAATTTTAGTCTGAATCAGCAATACAATAAAATCTTCCATTTTAACTGTCTCGGTAAAATTAGCACTGAAATATATACTTCCCAAACAAGGCAATATACAGTAAACATTTTCTTTAACCATAGAGTGCAATTTTATGTATTTTGTAATAAGGTAATTATAGAGCAATTCTTTCAAACAATAAAGACTTCATAATTTTAACAGATATACCAAGGTATCTATGCAAATTAGTAAAAACAAGTTTAACTTTAAAAAAGAAAGCCTACTGCAAAAACACATGTAGCTTTTTAATAAAGAAGACAAAACGGAGCAACAGGCATCCTCCAAGACTACAAGATCCTGCTTACACAGGCAGAACAATTTTTTTTGTCTCACAAAAATTTAAGAGAACAGAAAAAGAATACAACCTCTGCTGCTTTATGCCCTGCTATACTAACAGAGAGCGCTACGGAAATAGGTTCAAACAGTGTTTCTGATAAAAGCATGCCTCTGTGGCTAATCTAATGGCTAATGCCACATTGTTTTACCCTAATGCTGTATTACAGTGAATTGCTAATATTAATAATCTGGAAAGAGCAGGAAGATAGCACTGAAAAAGTGCTGAAGTACTTTTCTCATAACTGCAGACATTCATTTTTGCCCTGTAGTATCATTGTATCAATTGTTACATTCCAACCACGACTGGTTTTGACAGATACCACAAGTGATCTTGCGCACCACAAAGCAGTTATTTTGGACCTATTTGTATGGAAACCTGGACTTCTCTTTCTCGTAAATGACAGATTGCTAGACCACAGAATAAGGTTCTTTGGTGTTCTCTATTTGGATGTTACATTCTTTCTTTGCCCAAACGTTCAGCTTTTCATCTCGTATTGACACACTCTCTAACCAATTAAGCAAATGCGTACTGGTTACAGACACTGGCCTGGGGTGGTAAAGAGGGTCTGAAGCTGAAGCTGCATCCTCCACTTCCTGAGTGCCTACCCCTTGCCAACAAGTATTTACAACTCGGGTTATCTAAAAGCCTTTTTTTATTTTCTGAAGGAAAGCAATGCCCCTTCCTTCGTGAGGCATTTGGTCTTGGGCTGGACAGCACTCTCAAGGGCAGCTTTCAAATCAAGATACTCAGCGGCTGCAGGCAGGGAGTGCCTAGCTCCCGCTTGAGTTGTGGTGGAAACAACTGCTTGTGGCTCATGCAGTGGCAGTCGTTGCCCGCGTAAGAGCAGACCCTCAGGGGCTGCAGGAGCATTCAGGTCAGATGGGAAAACTACCAGCGATTTATGAACTTTGAGAATAGTAGCAAAGCAGGGAGGGATTGCAGGCTCAGATACAGGAATCTCCATTTTGCCCAAAACATTAGTAGATCTAGCCCTTATTGACAAAGCAGAGGGAGGCTGAAGTTAACTACCTGGAAAGAAAAATAACCATAGATAAATGAGAATAGCTCTTTATATGATAGCCAAAAAGACCCAATTCTGCAACCAAAGAGGACTGCAGCTAAAAATCCATCTGTGATGAAGGTGATAATTAGAATTGAAAATCAAGAATGTCAAAAGGGGGAACTAGATAACCATTGATGGAGCTTATACTGGGAAATATAAAACCTGGTAACAAAAGATAATGACATCATGCAACAATCCATGGATAAGGAGAATAATGAGATTTAGATTTCAGAAATAAAATGACTACAGTAGTGTTATTGTCTCATCTTAATCGCTAATTAAGATGTTAAGCCTATTAATAATGATGCAGAAAAGGCAAGTTTCTAATTAAAATTTCTGCTTTGTATTTGAAAAGTAGGTGGTGTATTGTATGATGAAGCATTTTCTAATCCACTGGCAAATAAGGAGGAACAAAAGCAATATTAGAAACAAACATTTTAATAAACAATGTACATTAAAGTTTATAGATAGCTGACCCAGTATATTTTAGGTAGCTGACAATTTCAATAGATTTTGGAAAACTGTTACTGTTGTACTAAAGAAGGGCAAATAGGATGAGTCAGGTAAATACAGATTAATTTTCCAACATCCAAACAACACTGCAGAATTTAAATTTACAGAGAATTAAAGGCCTGAAATGTAAATACCACTAATCAACATGTCTTTTACAAAAAATAGCTTTTAACAAACCTCATTCTACTCTTTAATGAGATATTTGCTTGATAAACCTGACTGAACAGATCAAGTATTTCTGTAGGGTATCATGGCAGCGAGTCATCTTAATTCACAGCTGGCATGGTACCACATCAATAAAATACACATTCAGTATACAAACTGACAGACCTCAAAAAGATTCCCTACTGACTACAAGTGGGGTGGGGTTTAATGAGGTTTTACAGAGATCTGTAGCAAGACTGACATGCTTTGATGCTTTAATAAAACCATGCAAAAAGCAGAGCTGAGTAAAGTGGTACATTCTTACACAGAGCTAGAGTAATGCTGAACAATATAAATCATGGTGTAAAGCTGACTTTCATCAGGTAAAATTTGCTTTGGCACAGCAAAAGGCAGAATTATCCATGTAGGAAAAAAAACAGTAGGCCATAGAATGTGAGACTGTCCTTTGCTCTCAAAGAAATATTTATTCAGTTTTAATGCCCACTGTGATGCTATGGCAAAACAGCTAACAGAAACTGTGGATATTTAAGCAGGAGAGTAATAAGTAAGAGTGAAGAGGCTGAAAAATCAGCAAAATAGCAGGAAAGAAGCACAAAGGGAAGAAGAAGATTACATACAGTGAAAGACTAGAGCAGATCAATTTATTTAGTTTATCAAAAAGAATTTGCACAGCAAATAAATACAGAGCATTAATATGTTCATTAATTCAGTGAGAAGACATGATGAGAATAGCTGAAAGATTAAGCCAGACAAATTAAAATTAGGAAAGTGGCACATATTTTTAATGATAGCTTATTCTCATAGTTAATTAGTAACCATAAAAGTGGTGGATTTGCACTCTCCAGCAGCATTCACAACGCAAATTCTTGAATGAAGAACTGAGTTGGGTTTGACTAAAAGATATTTAGCTCAATGCCAGATAACTGAGTGAAGTTTAAAGACCTGCAATATAAAGATCATCCAATGTAATAGTCCCCTTTTGACCTTAAGGTGTCAGGAAAAAATGTTATTTTTCCTCAGGCAGCTTTTAGCCAATTTTCAAATAGACATCTCTATTGATCAAAGAAAGATAATGCAAATAGCTGTAATTATATAAGCTAAGTTATAAAAAACAGTATTCCAAAACTGCATATATAGCATCCCTCCACTACCTGAAATCATGAGCCGACCCTCTTGGAATTAACCTCCATTTGTCTTTGGCTGATAAGCAAGCATCATGCCATTTAAAGCCTGCCAGCCCAAGATAAAATAAAATTGAGTTTCTGTCTGCTCTGTGCAAACAGTAAAGAAAACCTTTCCCACTCTACAAAAGACAGAAGGGATGGTTCTTGATTAGGGGGTCTTTTACCACTATGCTGTATATCAGCTAACTACTGATCTTCTCCTCAGAGGTGGCTGTAATTTTGATGAACAGTACACAGGTTCATGAACTGCATTAACTGTTCAGCATTTAAGACATGACATAAATTTTTAATTACATAAAAAAAATCCAAGCCCTCATATATCTCAGTAATACCCTCACTACCAATCTCATATCACTAAGCTTGCAATAGGGAGTGTAAATACCATTAAAGATCAGATGCATATGATACAAATAACAGCTCAAAAATTGAGTTACCATAGCATGTTTATTTACATAAAATATCTCTCAGAAAATTCAGCAAAAACATGACAGAAACAAGAAGCTTCACAACAGGAAGGAAAATCTAGGTGAGATTTCTCTATACATTATCTTTTTCAACAACTAAAAATATTTTATTAGCAATAGATACATTTGTACATTAAAAGTCTATACAACGTCCTTTTCTCTCCCAGTCTCCATAACGTGTAGGTTCAGGGCCTTTAGGTCCACCCCTCTCTTTTGTAGTAGGATTGATTCCATCAGGAAATTCTAAAATGATAGGGAAAGTTTATTAAAATGCCTATCATGTTGACAAATATAAAGATTTCACCATCTAAGATATTTGCTTCTCAGTTTTGTTTTTTAACACAAAATCAATTATTTTTTGTTTTTAAAGACAACCGTTAAACATTTCCCAGAGTAATATGGCAGTAATTTCAGATAGCTTTGTGGCTACAATCAAGAATATATTATCATATTCAGTTATGCAAATGAAAAAGCCACTCAATGTCCAAGGCACTAGAGCACCACAGTTTCCAGTGAATTCATAGTGAGAACCTGTGTCATTCAGGTATGCTGTACATATGTTCACCACACCTAAAATATCAGATCACTTTCAGGTTTTTTTAGGTCTCTAATTTTGAACACTCATGTATGAGAATTTTAGTCAAGATTCTATAATTATTCTTGTCTTAAAAATATGTTTTCATGGATGTTGATATTTTTTTCAGGAAACAGCATGTTGATGTTTTATACAGGCTAGATCCTACAGTCATAGGAGGTATTATAAAGCCCTAAATAGCCCAAATTAGATATTTTACCTTTTATCTTTTAGAACTTAACCTAAGCCTGATATATCAATTGTGATGCCCTTTAAGGAGAGGGAGCCTCTTTCTAAGTAAGATCTCAATCTCTTCGGTAAGCCACATGCTAAGCTTAAACATTAGTGATGCTTCTTCTGTCCGTAGCACCCTACCTAGCTTCTGCCACCTGCTCACACACTATACAACTTTGTTCCATAACTCACAATAACATCTTTATACCGATCCTTACCAACACCCTACTCAAATGCTCCCTTACAGAGCCCTCGCTTAAAGCAGAGACTCAGCCTTCCATGCTGTGCAATAACCATCCATTCCACTAAGCATCACCAAGCCACATAGTACTTACTGAGGCTGGTCGCTGCGCCTCAGCAGAGCAATGTATTTTGTACAGCGTATTTTTCCAGCCTGCACTAGACCGCAGGGCTCCCTCAACTGCACTGTATCCCACACATCCACTCGCCATGTTGATTCTCTGGGGCCTCCCATACATACACACGACTCAGGGCTCCCTCAATCGCATCCCTAACTCAGCAGTGGTGGGAAACAACAAGTAATGAGGAGCAGCACTGAAAATGAGAAAAGACAACAACAGAAATCCTGGAGAGCAGAGAGAAAGGACAGTAATGGAGGGAGACTCGTGTAGCTACAGGCTATACAGAATGACATACTGGGATGTCTGGTTAAAAATTCGTGTGGACCAGGATAGGAAATGTCAGTATTTGTGTACCTCTGGCACTACAAGGAGCACAAATGCATCTAATATTATTTTGTAGATGTCACCATCCCAATATTCAGTACTACTGATGTCTTGACAGTTGTTGCAGAAGCTCAGAAGATTTCTCCATGATGGAAAATGGCCAGTTTAAACCTTTTTTTTCTAATAACTACCAACGATACATTGCACAGTTAGCATCCTAATAAACTATTGCTAGTGTCATATGTAAAAAAAATACACAGGTACAACGAAATTTTAAGCCAAAAGAAACCTTGAGTCTTGCAAGAAATATAGAGCACCTAAACAAAAAGCAAAAAATAAAAATTATTTGTTTTAAATGAAGCAGTGATGGCATATATTTTCTTGAGAATAAACAGAGAAGGGATTCAGAGTTAAATAGCTCTCTCTGCTTACACAGTAACTCCAACTCTGAGTCAGTTCTGAAGTGAGTCACAATCTGAAATGGGCTGCAACCATTTTGCAGACGATACCGTAATTTTTCAGTCATTTTGTCATCTGGATATTCATAGTGATTTATTGATGTATTAAAAAGCTTGTCCCAGAGACCTCAAAATATATAAACATAGGTTATTGCTACTGGTAAATGAACAGTAACAGAACAGCATGCCATGGACGTATGTATGAATAAGATAAAGCATGACTAGCACTTTCAGTTAAGGAAAGACAGCTAAGCAAAAAGAAGGAAAATTAGATTCTTTCGTTCTCTTGTCTGATAAAAAAGCATATGTTTCTAATGACTTTTAGCAGCAATGTATCCAGTGCCTCAATCTTGTCAGGTTCTCTAAATGAATCCCACTGAAGTCAATGGAAAGCAACACAAATAGCAGGAGGTCGTTAGGTCTCCAGGGATCCCGCTGAGTGGCTCAGTAAACTTAGTATCTGTCGCTGCTTTTCAAAATGCTATATGCAAGGCTAAGAAAGAAACCAACCATGTAAATACAGCAAGGATCTGAAATCTTCTGAGGACTAAGAAACAGAACAAGCTTTTTGCATAATAAAAAAGTATCTGGTGCCCTGGTGAGTTTACTACCATTATTTATAACTATACTGTAACAGACCAATACGAGCGACACCAGCTACATATCTCAGAATCATGAAATGGTTTAGGCTGGAAGGCACTTTTGGAGGACATTTGGCCCCATCCCTGCTCAAAGCAAGGCTAGTAGTAGATCAGGATGTCTGGGCAAATTTGAGCATCTCCAAGAATAGAGATACCAAAAATTTTCTGGACAATTTATTACAATGTTAGACCACCTTTGTTCTGAAGAATTTTTTCCTTATATATCCCCTTCCACAACTTGTGACTATTGCCTCATCTTTCTTATTTTTCAGAACCACTGAGCTTGGAAAGTGATTCTGAAAAGTGCCGAATGTCTATCCTCCTTCTTAAACTTACTTCAGGATGGCAGGATCTTCTTTTAAAATATGGCTTTCAATTCTGGTAAAACATGACTTACTTTCCAGCGGTTCCCTCTCTATATTGGACTCCTCTGGTTCATCAAACCGACCTACTGGTAACTTCGGTTTCTTAAGTGACTGCTTAACAGGTTCAGATCTTCCTTCTGCATTAGAGTTGGTGCTCTGCAGAGAGCGGCAAAGTAGTGATGTCCCTATCAAACAAATGCACATTTGTAACATAAATGTGACAATTTAATACTGAATAGCTGTATCACTATTTAGTAAACCTCTGAAAAAAACCCACTGCAGAAACTAGGAAGTGAAGGACAGGAAAACAAATGCCAAATACTAGTTTAAAATTCCTCTCATGGACACCTAAGAAATCAGCACAGATTCTCATTTTTGGCCCTAGAAACATATGCAGACACAACTGTGTTAGTTGTATAACTTAGTTCTCAAAATCGGTATATTTTAAACTGCTTGAACTAATCTTCACTGTTATCTTCTTGTATTTTAGACTCTAAATAGTAATTATGCTAGCATAGAATAGACCAGCACATTCTGTTTTCCTGGAGAAGTCCTAACCTCCCCCAAGAAGCCTGCTGATTTACAAGTCTTGGCTCATTTCCAGCAGATTTTGAGTCAGAAAAAGCCTCTGCCTTCCCAAAGGAAAGTATTAAAAAATAAAGAGAGAATGTTGTTCCCTTAGTAACAGGTTTTCCAGAATATTGGTAGAGACTAGCTGGGCTTCCCTTATGATGGTAAAATAATTAAGCTGGTAGTTAAAAGCAGACAAACTTTGAGCAAATTTAAGTTCAATTATATAACTATGTAAGTGCTTTAATTAAAAGAAATATCTGTTTTTTTCTCTTAGACTGATACTTCTGCATTTGGTTACAAAGCCAAATGTCCACAGTGACCATGAACTATCTTCTAAAAATATTTCCGCTGTGCATATGTGCTTAAAGTAGCTCTTACTTCTTTTAATAAGGAGGATGCAAATCCTTCTAGTAGTAGACTGGGTGCAAAGCACTGAAAAGAACTATCATTCTGCCTTGCTAAAGAGACAACCTCAGGAAACCTTCTCAAGCAGTACGGACTTGACTCACCTACATCAACCACCAATCCACCTGTATTCCCAGAATCAGCATATTCATTCATCTTCAAATACCACAACCTTAGAAAGATTAAACCCTACAGTCATATAAACTGTCTCATGCGTGCCAACTGTTGCCAATGCCCCCAAGGAAGGTTTTTTTTTTTTTGCTTTAACTACGACATAGTGGATGAGCGAAGAAATTAATTCTTTGGGATACACTGGATCCTTCTACTTCTGCCAAGCATCTGGCTGTTCTTCAGCAAGTTGAATGATAAACTACCTAGAAAATTAAATTATAGCTGATATTCTAGTGTAAACTAAAGTAAGAGTCAGATTAGGGTACAGATATGAAACTGATCATCTCAGTCAGCAGGGAAAAGGCAAAATCTGTTTTTCCTTTCTGCAATATTTGATATTGGCGACCACAACATATTCTTTTTGAAACAGAGCTGACCGAAGTTCCACACTAAGATTAAGTACCTCTGAGAAAGATGGGATGAACAGTCAACATTACTGGTAAACCCTACAAACTGATCTTTGTGACTGCCCATAAAGCAAAAGAACTCCCTAAAACTCTCAAAGCTCTCATCTGTTCAGATATACAATTTTTCTGAAACAGACTGAGATTGTGTAAGATGTTTCTTCAGGAACTAAAGACCATCGCAGATCTGAAGTGCCAGGGGCATTTTTTTGATGCCTCCTTCTCTAAAAAGCAACAAAAAGAAAGGGATGTATGAAGAAAACAGCATGCATCAGGTACCAATTTCATTTAATACATTAAGGGAAGGGGTTAGTCCAGTGATGAGTGTGGTGTAGGAATCTCAACCAGGAGTTCCCAGACTCTTTTTAAGTAGCTCACAGAGTTTGATTTATCTTAAAAGAAGCACTCATGTTGTGTGCGCTGGGGCTAGGCACTTACTGGGACGCTCAAGGGACTGCAGCATCAACCAATCCTCTCTTTGAAACCAACAGCTCAACAGAGCCTAGAAGGGCCTACAAATATCTAGCATCTTCCCAGTTCTTCTTGTTACCATACACTGCACTGGTCTATTTCTGGAATATTATATCTAGGATCATAGGAAGTCTCAACTTTTGATGGAGAAGGAACTGGCTGAGCCTGTAGCCTTACAGAATAGACTAAATTAGGTGTGTGTTGAAGAGACGGATTTGGTTTGCAGGTTACTTTTTTTACTTTTTTTCCAACCTCAACTATTTTGTGATTCCATGATTCTTATGTGTCCTCCAACCTAAGCTTCTCCATGAGCAAACGACCTGGAATTCCTCACATAAAGGGCACAGACCATTAACTTCCAATGCCACAGTAAGATCTCTCTAGCTACTCTGTAAAATAACATTAAACTACTGCTTAATATTTCACTCCTGTTTAGAAGTCCATAATAAGGGTGCACACAGAAAACCTTTAGACTTGATATTGAGGCATGACAGCACGCTGTAGGCTTGCAGTGTATAGGAATATACTAATATAGAGACAAGAAGAGCAGGATGCCTGCAGAGAAAAAGAAAAAACCCATGGCAGCGCAACCCGCTCCCGGCGCCGTGGGATGAAGGGGAGGGGGTGACACCGCGGCCTCTGCCGCCGCCCCGAGCGGCAGCCCAGCACGGCCGCCATCTCAGGCGCCCTCCCGCCCCCGCGGCGCCGCCGCGCACGGCCGGTAACCGCCCCTCGCCCTCACGGGCAACCGCCCCGCGCCACACGGGGAAGAAGAGCAGAGGGTGGAGAAGCCCCGAGGCGGCCAAGCAGTTTCCTCCCTGCCTCCCTCCCCCGCCCGCCTCTTACTCGCTGCCCTCGGCGCGCCGCGCAGCAGCCGCAGAGCCATGGCGGCGCCCAGCTCCGCGCCGCTAGGACGCGGGCTGCGCGCACGGCGCAGGCGCAACGGCTGCGGCGCCGCCTCGTGCGCCGGGGGCGGGGAGGGGCGGTGGGGCGCGCGCCCCGCCGCCCCTCCCCGCCCCGCGGGCTTGTGCTGAGGCGATTTCGGACGGCGCCTGAAAAAGCCTCTTTGAGTGGCATAACTCAGCTGGCTGTAAATACTGCCCCCGCCCCGCTGCCCCTGTGACCAATGAGCGGAGGTCAGAAGGCGGCAAGCGTTTGAGGAACGCAAGCGTCCGCGGCGCAGCCAGCTTCCTGCGGGTGCTCGAGGAATAAAACTGTATAAACTCACGAAGCTGGAACGAAAGCTGCTCACTTCTCCCATGCCATTAAGGGTGGCTTTACCCCTTCTAAATGCGTAGGGCAGCTCCATTAACTACACCTGTCCCCCCCCCCCCCCCCAGTAAACATAGATAAAATACATGGTTTAATCACACACAAAAGCAATTATGAAATAATTCAAGACTGACAGCGTAATGTTGATGCACAGACTAAGTCCTTGTCCCTATAAACAGTAGTGTAACAGCTTTGCGCTGCTATTAGACTGATCCAGTGGATACAGGAGACACTTGGGCCTGGATTTTAGTGCTTTGAGTATTTTTCTTTAAGCGTAATAGGACACTTAAATCATTATAGCTAGCAACAGGGAGCTTGAATCATATTTCCCCACTAACTAGAGAATGAGCTGCAAGTCAGCTACCCGAAGGACCAAACCCTGACCTCTGCCTGAAGTTCAACTGGTGCCTGCAAGAGCACAAAAAAAAAAGAAAAAAGAAAAAAGTGAGACTTAAAATCGTGATTTGTAACAGGTCCTGGAGAAAGGCATGTTTTGTTACCGTGTTGCCATGCCCTCCCCGGCCTTTCCATCTCCCTTCTCCTCCTTACATCCCTACAGCTTGGAGAGATGGGCTTGGAGCATGGCTTGGGCAGATAACGTTTTAAAAAACCTTCTACCAGTATCCAAAATAGGCAGCCAAATACAGGGAATGAGGAAATTCCTGAGTCTTGGAACAGCCAAATTTTTGAGTTTTCACATAGCCAAATAGTATGTGAAAATCTCTCAGTCATCCAAGGGTACACAGGGACCAAGATAACCGGAGTAAGAACAATTCTGTGCTCTCTTGAATGAAGTACTGGCTACACAGGAAGAAAAGGAAAACTTCTAAGCCAGAAAGAGTTGGGGTGTTTTTAGAAATAATTTTACAAATTGTTCTCAAAATTATGTTATTAGTTTAAAAATAAATTTGACTCCTCCCTGTGTTTTCAGTTGTATAACAGGTATGTCACCTATGCCGTAGCTGGTGCCTTTTCTGCACTTGAGTAGCTGTTAGTCATCCTCGAGGAAGAAGGCAGCAAAAGTGACACACAACCCCATTATTGAACAAGACAGCAATTCAGATCACATCTTTTCAATTTCCCAGCTTATGCACTGTGAAGGGGTTTTGAATTCTGTATACTCTCTTTCAGTATAAATCTAAACCTGGGCTAGATAACATTTGGGTGCATGTGGTGCAGCTCAGAAACTCCTGTTAGAATTTCATTTGTTTTGAATATGGCAACATTTGGTTTTACTTGCTCTTCAGACATCTCCAGATGACCTTGTTCTTCAATAAAACAACTCAGAAGTCTCTGTCCGCAGATACTAACTACACTACAGAAAATATTTTTCATTCAGCTCTTCCTAGAGATTGAAGTTCAAAATAGCATTTTGTGTTCACATTTGAAGAGTTTAAGAAAGTAAATCTATGTGGTAAATTAATAACAGTGATGCTCCACTGAGTTTATTGGACTACATCTGGCAGTGCCTACACTGAAAGTGATTAAATTTAATTGACTGCCTTATGTGTGACATTTTCTCAATCAGCTTTTTATAACATGGTTAATTGGACATTAGAGACTGAAAATAATGAAAAATCCTCTAAGAGCAAGATGCTGGGCTTCTAGACTAGAGGCAGTAAAGAGGATTACTGGTGGCTCAAGCAGAAAAATTGCTCTTCTGCTCAAAAGCAACAAGGAAAAAAAAAACAATTCTGTGACAAGTTGAAGAACTTATCAACTATGTGGTCAATACAGTAAAAGCTATAACAAATTCCCTACCTTAAAAATATTCATACCAAATTGTCTGCAGGTACGAGTTAATAGTAAGCTCTATTCCTTAACAGCTTAAGGCAAATCCATAAAAATCATGCTTAAATGAATCAATTCCCAAATGGTAAGAATGAAATAACTGCATAAAATTAATTAGAAACTACTCTTCCACCTAAAAAATAAGCTGAGGTCTGGAAAGCAGTTTTTTCTAGTCTTCCTTTCTTGTATTCCTGTAAAAATGCAAAATGCACTTTTTACTCCTGAATAATGTATTTTTAGATCTTGTGGTCGAGAAGGTAGTGAACCTGAACATAGATAAATATGAATGTAGTATATACCACAGAATTTGCCATTTTGTGATTAAATGCAGTATTTTCTTTTTTCTGTTTTCCTCACGCTGTTTACTGATCACTTATTTCTTACTCTCCAGCTTGCTTCACAAGAAGGAGTCAAACTATATTGTGTTCTACTTTATTTTGCTGCTCTAAAAAGCAGGGAATAGAAGAGTTAGAGCCAACACCTACTCTACAGCAGGTCAATTCAGATGAGCCAGAATGTAAGCTGACCATGTGGTCATCTGGAAAACATCACAGCAACCACTGCCACAGGCAGCAAGCAAATGTGCTGATTCTGCCTAAATCCTTCTTCCTTCCCATCTGGCTATCTGAACAGCATACCTGTGCACATAAGATAGGCCTGGAACGAAGGGTATTTTGTGGCTATAGAATAAATTTTCCATGCACATGGAATTTCCTGGCCTTGCTGCAAAGTCTGGTGACTTCCACAATAGAACATGATCCCTTTTTCCCAATTAGTAGCAATTTCCAGATCTATGAGATTAGAAAGTTTAATTTTGATAGAAGATTCAAGCACAAACCAAGGAATTAATTTAGATACGCTATGTACAAACGTTTAGATACAGTAATTTCATTTTATGCAATGACCTCCTAATAATATCATCGGGAGTTTTGTGAAACAACAGCAGCAGCATAATGCTTTCAGGGAACAAGAGACTTGCATTTTTCTAGAAGGACGCTTAGAGCTTCATTTCTGTCTCCCATTCTACAAGCAGCACCTGAAGCAAAATATTTCTCTTTCAAGTGGCTGTGGGATACTTGCTCAGTACTATCATAAAAGGAGAGGTCACTGTCACTACAGGAAGATGAAGCCCTGATTCAAGCAGAAGAGGGGAGGGAGATGGAATGCTTTACAGCTCCTGATGCATCCGATCATGTATACAAGTCCCATATTTCTATCTAGTAAATCACAGGCAGAAATATGGGGGAGTACGCCATGCAACACACAGTTGTCTGAAACTTCAAAGATCTATCACATATGTTGCTCATACAGCAGCTGCAAGTGTACCATACCGCTTCTAAGTGCAAATATGAACTTCATATGCTTCAAGGGCACGCTGGGTTCATCATGCTACTCAGTATCATCTTACTGCAAACAAGTAGCACCATTTATCTGGGACTTCTAGTTGTCAAACAGCACCACAAAGCTACAGCACTGACAGGGCTACCAGACCACAAATGGACTGCACTGGCTAATACAAAGCAGGGGAGAGAAGAAGTTAAAGTTCTGTTAAATTTGGCCTGTCCTTGATAAACTTGCATCTAAATATCATATGATTTCTTACAGCCTCCATTTTCTTCATAAAACAAACCAAGTTCAAGCCTGCTTAAATGCATGGGATCTATGATTAAAAAAAGTGGCTATACTTAATTTCTGCTGTGCTAATAACAAAAGCATGCTCTACATTTTTAGATTTCCAGAGACACAACAAGACAGACATTTTCCTATAGTGACAGAAATGTCTAAAAACTTATGTATTACAAGTAGTTTAACTTGATCATTGTGAATCAAGGAAAATTATTGTGTAGATTTAGCTCCCTAAGCTAATATTAAAAATTTAGTTACAAACCAACTACTAGAAAGAATACTGTTAACCAAAGGACAGTTGAGATGTCAGAACATAATTTAAATATTTACAACACAGTAACATGGCCATAAAATAAAAATTATTAATAAAAATAGACATTTTTAGAGTGGGAATGTATTTAAGATATTTTTCTGTCATTATAAGGACTTGCCTAATGCAGCTTAGTAATACAATATTCTCTTTAGTGTATACATTGCCAGACTGTAGGTCCTCATTTGAAACTTGTAAGCTACAGCAAAGGAAATATATTACAAAGATATTAACAAACCACATCAAATGCAAGATTACTTCATTATAAACTATTATTGCTATATTCATTTCAAATAATACAAAATATATAAAGTCTCCCCAGAATTTTGATAATTAGCAGATTTCAGTTTCTTTAATTGCTTCCATTAGAGTCATCTGTTCATTTTATTAACACCAGATGCAATAATACAATGCTAAAAATAAACATGCATTATACAACAAATTTGTATTCTTCAAAAAAAGTTCATTACAATTAGTGAATGCACATGTAACCCTTTTTCCTATCTTTAGTGAATTGTTGTTTGAAATAGATAAAAGGGAAGGAAGGAGAAACCAAACTTAATGCTATTCAGCACCAGTAAAAAGTCAATAGACCTTTAACATTCCTGTATATCAAAAACATTTTATCTGTATCACTGAACAGGTAAAGTTTATAACATTGTCCCATTTGAAGATGTACTGATTTATATTTACAATACTTTGTAGTCAATAAAACATTTTAACAATATTTAAAAATTGCTTAAATTCATAAAAGTATTGCAGAAATTTATAACATTTACTTATTTTTCGTGCATACAAGGAAGTCCATGTAAAACTGTCCATGTTCATATGAAGAACTGACAGAGTAAGGAGTAATTTCAATAAATTTTGCAAAACCCCAATTATTTGAAGGCAGCTATCATTAAACATTCAAAAATCCTTAGTTGCCATTTGCTTCTGAAAACTAGAGTTCCAGTAATAAAAGTGAATATGTAAACTAATATGTTTTTGAGATCAGTAGAAAATATATTCCCACAGGCATAACATGTTTAATAAGGATGATAATGATTTTGTAGAAAACTGTTAAGATGTAGTGATAGCTAAACAGACAACTCGGTAATGAATGGTCTTCTTTTTGAGACCGACAAATATAGTCATTTTCAAATATCCAGTATTTTAGCAGCTCATTGTGTTTCCAGTTAAACTTTCAGCAGTGCTAAAATACAATTGAGTGTGTAATACCTTATTAGAATTTTTAACCTCCAATTTATTTTGGCATCTAACGCCTCTAGTAAAATGTAGCCATGTTAGCATTGACTTCTTAAGTCTAAAAGGCAATAACAACCCAACCAAAAGAACACACTGTGCTTTAATCTCCAAATAATTAGGTACCCAAAATTAAGAAAAAGTAATAGAAAAGTAAAAAGAACTAAATAAAAAAATATTGCACAGCCACATTGCCTAGAAAGTAAAGTTGATGTTAAAAAGCCCTAAGTGTGGATGATATAAATTATCTTCCATATAAAAAGTATAAATATCTCTTAAAATACAGCTGCAGCTATACTTTAATACCACACATTATTTGATTTATCTGTTAATGAGGTAATAACCAAGTCTCTTACAACACTTTTCTCTACTGGAAATATTTTAGGGCAGCAACTAGAAAGAATTTTTCTAAAAATATTTCTGAATCAAGAACAGCAATGTGTGCGGCTCTTCCTATGAGAGAATCTGCTGTATTGGGCAATGCATTAATTACATTATAACGAACCAAATTACATTCCTTATTTTGAAGAACTGGCAGAAGCAGGTTCTGGATCATTTCAGCATAAATTGGTCCTGTAGAGGAAAACAGAAGTTGTACTGTATGAATCATCAGAAGCAATTATGGTTCTATGACCTTCAATTGAAAATATATGCATTCCAGAATAAGAGAGGGAATGTATGTCATGCTGTTTCTCTGTTAAGATAGAATATAGGAAGTTTAATTTCCTCAAAAATCTTTGAAAAATAATTTTATTACTCACACATTTTATTGTTCATACATTTATTATACTAATTTATTATAATGGCTATTTAAAAGGTATTTTCTTGACAATAAACACTGTTAGAATTCAATTGTGCTAGAATATCTCAGCAATAAATGCAATAACCAGCCATCTCTGAAAATAAGAAAAGTACCTTTCCTTTCAATGCTAATATTAAGCCTCTTCTAAATACAGCCAATGTGCTTGAAGCTACAACTCGATGTCCTCAAAAGCAAAGCTATTTGTCCTTCCTGTTCATGGAATAACACATCAGGGGCTGTGTTCATCCCACCTAATCTACAGCATCTCACCAAAGCTTTTAAGCTAGAAATTTATTCAGTCCCATCTCCTTCTGCATTTAACAAAACCACACAAATACAGAAAGCAGTTCAGCTCTCATATGGATTTTCTCTCTCCATTCCTACAGAGTAAGCCCAGGGTGACTAAAGACATAATTGAGGTGCCTCAGTAAAGCACCCAAAATTAAATGGGATGAATCTGAGACCTATGAAGTTAAATTTCAGTGGAATTTTTTGAGAACATTTATTACCTGATTGCTTATCCTTTAAAGCTGTTTTACACATCTCAATGCGAGCAGAGTGATAAGGAACATAACGATCCTGCAGAGATCCTACTAACACTATGTTTTTGAAGTAATGAAGACCTACAGGAAAAGAGAGAAAAAAACATATGTATTATAATGAATCACTTGACAATTACTACAGAATAATTAAACATTTTACAGCTAAAAGTGGGAACCAACTTATTACAAGTCCTTGTACAAAAAAAGGCAGAAAAATCAATTACAATAGGTACAGCGAGAGAACAACCAACTGTTGGGTACTGTACATATTTTAACACACCTGGGCTTGACCTAATTCTGATGATTCCTACTTAACCAAAGGTTATGGTTCAAACTTTTGTGTTTTAGGATGGAGGGGATATAGGAATAAAGTGTGCAGTTTCTGCATGACAGAAGGAAGTAAAGCCTTTGCTTAAAGAAACCTAAAGATGACTGATGCCTTGTCTTCACTTGTATTTCAGTCAACAGTGTAGCTGCATCTGGATTAATGCATAGCATAAATGTGAATGCAATATAGCCCACCTAATGTAGGTGCCTCTTTCAGGCACTACCTTGCTCTAACATTTGGCCATCTTTAGCCCCAGATGAGGATCCACCCAACACAACTCTCCAGATTCCCTTTATAATTAAATCCAGATCTCCTACTTCTTGGGCAAGCACTCTAACAGCAAGATGATGCAAAGGCAGGATCCCCCATTAGTGAGGAAGTTATAGTTCTCAGTATATTTAACCTTAATGACTTCTCCAAAGAACTTTAGCAGACTTCTGGTGCTGTCCATCTGCTTAAGTCAGAATACACTGGATTTTTAGGGAAAATCAGTAGCCTTTGCTTTAGAACAGCCCCTCAGAATATCATAGCCAACTGCAGTTCAATACGAAGGGAACCGTTAGGCAAAATCAGCAAACACTTAATAAATTTAGGTGTATGTAAAGGGAAGCTGTACTCAAAAGCAGTCAGACTGGATTGTTCTTTAGGAATCTTCTAGGTGTTACGTGTTTACATTGGGGCTATTAGCCCTACTTTTAACTTCTGGAGAGAATAATGGTCCCTAACCCTCCTTTGTTCATTTACAAAATTTACTTAGTATATTCTGAGAATTATAGAAATACTGCAAATAAAACAATTCTTCAAAGATGCTACTCCAAATCTGTAGCAAAAATTTTATATAAATCATATAAATCAAACTTTTCTTTCATAAAAACAACAAAAAAGAGAGAAAATATTGCAGTAGGAAAAACAAATTATTTGCTATCTGCTTTTCAGAGGCTATACTGCAGGAATAAACTACTGAGTTTTAGTTTCTCTGTGTTGTTCAGACAGAATATATGTATGTATTAATATGTATTTGTTCCTAAAGAGGAGAATAAATCCCAAAGTAAAACACCTTTCCTTCTTCCTGGAGGTTGTTTCCTAAGTTTCCAGTATTTTATAGACTGTACGATGAAGACTACATCCCAAAATCAAGTCAGTTACAAAAACAATGCTGAACAACTTTAGTATGTAAAAGGTAAGTGGAACTTCCCAGATTTCAGAGGAAATTGATAAATAAAAATTCTAGAAATCTATAAAAATGTATAGAAAATGCATCCAAAAGAGATCCTGGATTCTGTCCCCTTGAAATAGAAATCAGGTATTTTCTGGTCCTATGTATCCACTGAAAGACAACACTGTCTCAGAAGATCAACTACATCACTAGGATCTTTTATTTGACATTGATGGAAAGTGACTGGAGAAAATCTTATGTACAGATGCAGATGCCAGTTCCAAAATTTTGAACTGAGTTGAAAATAACACATTTGGAATAAATCAAAGATAGGAGTTCCCTGCAGGCTGATCTGTAATAGTTTTGCAAATTCCTTGGATGTCTATGTACCTTGTATTAAGTGTTTTTGATATAAACTTCCCCACAAGAAATATCCATTACTGTTCATGCAAAAGGTAGAGAGAAGTGAATTGCCTAGATCTTTTAATCAACCTTAGGAAGGACAGAAAGAAAGAAGAAATGTCCTGGGGAATCTTTGGAGGAACATCAGTCTACATCAATCAACATTTAAATAGACTTTTTTCAGCCTGGTGTGCAATAAGAACAAACAGAAAACACACAAGCTTAAGACATCACAATCTAATTAATAAGACCTCCCTCTTTTGGTGACAGTGAATTATTTTTATGCTTTATATTCTAGGTCAAATTCATAGCAAGAATGTCTTGAGCTTGCCTTAATTTTAGGCATGATAAATATCAGTAATCCTGCATTACAAGACATTTGTTTTTTTGTAGTAGAAACCCACTTTTGACTAAGTCTCTTTTGAGAGAAGCACTTCGATAGGAACAAGGAAGGCATATAGGGTATTTCATAATCATGAATTTTATTGTCTAACTGTTCTTTTGGGGTTGTTTTGCTTTGGGATGGCCCTTCACACTTACTATGAAGAAAAAGACCAAATCTTCTGGTTTGAGCTTGTTTATTCTGACATGGTTCGTGTGACCCCTATAACTATGGATGGGTGTTCCAAGAAAGAGAGGAATCGAAATGGAGAATACAAACATATAACCCCTCAGATTTCTAATACATGAGATACCCCTGAACCATTTGTCAATGGGAAGGAACTGCATGGCATTTAACAGCTTCCTTTATGCTCTCTAGACAGTCTAAGAAAATATCCAGGACAAAAGCAGAGGAGGATCTCAAATATGGAAGTGTGCAATGCTAAATTATGCCTAAATTTAAATGTGCTTTTGGAGAACCACACAAAGAAGCGACTTATCATATTCTTTCATTTATTTAGAAGTAAAAATTTGCCACCTCAATCATCTTTATATTTTGTTGTTTTCATTTACTTCCTAGACTTTGAATATATTCTGCCGTTAATTAATTTGGAAATTCAGGAATAAATTGAGGACAAGAATAAAGCTCAGTTAATTCATATGATCCACATCTTAATTTTCCCTCTAAAAAGACAAAAAAACCCACGCCATGATAAAAGACCTGCCACACAAACATATTGAAAGTATTAAAAAAAAAGAAAATAAAAAATAAACCCCAAACTTATGACACAATTATTCAAAGTAATCAATGATCCATATTTTCTTGTGAAGCAAAATTTTCAGCTACTGAATTAAAAAAAAAAATCTCAAAATCTAATTAAGCCAACATTTCCAGAATGGCTGTAATTAGGCAAAAATGCTAGAAGATTAAAATCTAATTGCATCAGAAAAAAAAACACATTTGGACTCATCACATCATTTTTGCAAAGTACTCTAAAAAACACTGAGCTTTTTATTAGCTAGAAAGTACTGACCAAATTTTTCAACAGGATTTGGGATAGCTTGAAAAGAACAATCCAATTGAAAAACTGCTGCTGAAATAATAAGCTCTGTCCCATATAACAGAACGTTCTCTTCCGTGGTAAGGAAACTTTTCTGGGCTTTCCATATTCTTATCATATTCCTCATCTTCTAAAGAAACTTCAATCTCAGCCAAAGTTAATTTAAGCATACACAAAAAGCACAATTTTTATCATTTAACCATCATGTCATTCATATCAGCGGATGAGTAAATTCTCAATAATAGCATTAGTCGTCATTACTGAATTAATGATATCTACAAATTCATGATTTTTTTTCCCCAAATAGTCAAGTGGAGGAATCTGGAGCAGCGTGTACAGAGACCTGGTAACCCACAACTAACTACAGTCAGAGAATTAAATTTTTTGTATAAATTTAGTGCCAGAATCAGAAGTCTCTGTAGATCTATTATGAAATCTGTCTTCTAACTATAGTCAACATCAAGTAAGTAACAGGAGATGGAGCAAACAGTACAACGGGCTACTGATTTTCTCTGACACTTCTATGACAAAAAGGACAACAAAATGCTGTATCTCCTTAAACTCATTCAAAACAAGGCTTACATTGTTTGCAATGTACAATATTCACTATGGATACCAGAGTTCTTTAGCACAACCGAAGCAAAATCACTTACAATCAGCTTAAAAAAAAACAACAAAAAAAACCCCCAAAAAGTCCCACCATCTGATTCCACAAGTAAGCTGCTGTTTTGCTTAGGAATGTGCTAATCATAAAATCCTGGAATAAAACAATTTAGATTAAAAGGGACCTTTGGAGATCATCTGGTCTTACCCCCTTTCTCAAAGGAGGGCCAACTTTGACATTAGATCAGGTAGCTCAGGATCATATCTGGTCAAGTTTTGAAACAAAGGAAACTTCTCAGTTCTGTCAAGAACACAGTACTCCTGATGTTTCCTACAATTCTGTCCATTCACAAACTTATCTGGAAAGAGGGATCTGGGAGCTCTGACATAAATGAAGTCTGGAAAGAAGGGTTTTAGAAATTATGCCCTGGAAGGCAGCCATCTCTCCCGCAGTTGGCCTTCTGGACTATTCTGTAAAGCTAACCCATCACACACGAAGCTAGATTCGTGCCCCAAAAACTCAGATCTTGAGATACTGAGTGCACTGAGGTCCAAATGCAAAGCAGCTCAGACTTTCTGTTGCAATGCCACAAGAAGACTGATGAGGGAGTTAGATTTGGGCCAATTCAGTTTCATGTCAGCTCAAACTCTGCCTTGAAGATTTTACTTCAAAGAGCTTGGCTGCAGATGCTACAGAACCTACCAGATCCTTTAAACATTGTTGGTATAGAGCTACAGAGGGCTGGGAAGTCCTACCTCTTAGCAGAACTGGTTAGGTCAGTCTCCATGCCATGTGACCAGTAGTTACGCTATTTCAGTTCTAGCCCCATCCTCATGCCGAGTTATAAACAGGCATTTCCTCAAGTCAAGAGGTGACATGCTTTTTCCCTCCACAAAGCCAAACAGCACCAATTCAGTTAAGCGGGCATTCTGTGCGCAACAGTCATCTCAAAGCAGAAAACATGTCAAGCAAGCTTGTTCAATGCTTATCTACTGTTAACATGGACATAAATGAAAACTAAGACTTCCTTTCTTCACTTCAGAGATTAGAAAAATTCATATTTTAAAGGGGAGGGAGAAGATAAGGCAATAAATAAGCATATCAGAATTCTGCTAATCAAGCTCTGTGGAAGTACTATGATATTTGAATATAAGCCTACCTATCAAGTACAAAAATATCCTGGAAGAGACTATGGCTACATCTTCACATTTGTGAACAGTGTAGTATAAAAGGAACAGAATGGGAAAGCAAATCCGTTGGTACTGAGAATCCATCATAATGCCTATTTTCAGGGGAGTTTAATTTGGACTAGCTCTAGTCTGGTTCCGTGGATGGAAATCCATTAGCTGTTCATAAAGTTCATTAGCTGTGCTCTGAAGTAAATGGGGATGATGAAGACATCTGCTTCCAAACGCATTCCTGAGCCAAACTAAAGTGCTACTGCAGGCCTGTTCCGCAGCTGACAAATAAGACTTCAGAAAACTACAAAACTAAAGCTGAGGTAGAAGAATTTGCAGCTCCAAAGTTCATTGCAGGAAGTGTTTCCTGTAGTGAGCAAACAGTTCATAACTGGCACAGAGAGCAGCATTTCAAATTTTACCTTATGGTAGCCAACCTCAGCAGGCCATGGTTCTCGCACACATCATCGTTCATTACAGGAGAATTAGTTCTGTCAAAACTCTGCTCTACTGGGCGAGCCCTTAATTGCAAAGGATCTATCAAAATTTGTATCAAATTAATGAAGACCCTGCAGGCAGATCCTAAAGTTGTTTCAGGTGTCTGGCTACAGAAACTTGAGCTTCTCAAAGACAAACTGATGGAAATGGAGTCTTTGGTTTTATATTTATACTAAGCAGCATATTGGAGTTCTAGATGAGGTATTCATACACAAAAGACTTGTCCAAAACCAAACTAAAGCCAAATATTACAGGTCATTGACACTTCTCTTAGACAAATCAGAACATCAGAACCAGCCTACGTGTAAATGAAATTGTTCCCTTCTGACTGGCAGCTTCTTAACATATCAGGCTAAGCAGGGTCTCTGAATCTATCAAAAACGACTATCTGAAGCACCATGAGCAAGAAAGGACAGGTTTGTTGGGTTGCAATGGCTACAAATCAAGAATTTACAGTACATTGTCTTGGACTCCTCTGGAGTCTGTAATTTTTGCTGAAGAATATAACTAGCTGAGTATATAATGCGAATAAAGTAAGAAACATAATATTCTAATTTGAGAGCAAAAAAAATAAGAGCTTCTCTTGTTTACCTTGCACAAGACAAAGTGAATTAGAGAAGCTGGGAGAAGTGTATGGGACAGTGCTCAAGTTACATCTGAAAGCATCTTCAGTTATACTGGAGCTACCGTCTTTCTGCTTCCTCAACAAAAATCACAATATGCTCCAACTGGAAACAATTAGGTATTTGAATACATTGTTTAAATACACATCCTTCCTTTGTTAAAAGAAAAGAAATCTGATTATTTTGGTGATATGCCAATGAACACTTGCATTTCATAAACTAGGTTATTTTTACATTCAATGTTAGAAAATAAATATGAAGGTGCAATTATAGCTTGTTGAAAATATTTAAGCATAACCAATAGATTAAGTGGAAGCAGAAATCAAGATCTGTGTAAATCCCAGAACTTGTCACTTCATTGCTATGTGATGTTATGGTAAGCAACTCCTAATACCTAACTAATAATACCTAACTAACTCCCAGTATCCTTTTAGGGACAAATCTGCATAACTAACATTCTGTAAGCTTTGTGGTAAATGGCAACAGTTGGGTTACAAAAAGGACTCATTTCCACTAAATAAATAGACCATACTAAAGTCTGAAAGCTAAGTAATTAGAAAATAGATAATTTAAGTATATATTTTTTTATCTTTGTGTTTAAAAATTTTGTTCTTATCAAGTTATTTTGAAATATTTTTTGTCAAAAACATAATACTATAACATGAAATTATGTTTACACAGACCACGAACATTTTAATGTATTTTTTCATCTGGGCTGCTACAACTCTTTTTGTACTGAACAGCTTGCATGTCATCATAGCTGGCAACCTGTTGTGATTTCTTGTCACAGTATGAAATTAACAGTCATTTCCAAGACCCCCCAAAATACCAGACAGATTGTGGCTGCTGAAGATATGACAAGCAGATTTCAAGGAGATTATTCCCAAAGGTAAAATAATTCTAAAAATTTATCATCATGAAGAAGCAACATCAGAAAATTAAATTTACCACTGGGCTAAAAACCATATAAATCTCTCAGCTGGCAACATAAGGTGATGTGTGCATAAAGTAACTGAAAATCCCATAATTTGCATAAACTTTAACTCTCTTCATTTTGAACTATCCTACCATCTTTTGTTCCTTATGAGCAGAAAGGACACATCTTGTTCTTTACCAGCAATTACCAATCATGATAATTTTAAAAGATAAAATAGCTTTAACTTAAAAGAATTTTGATGGTCAAGTCCAGAAAGGAAACATTCAGAATTTTTTTTAGATAAGATAATAATCAGAAATGGCAAATGTTTAAGTCTCAATTTCTCCCCACTACCTGCTTTTATTCTTTGCAATAAAAATTTCTTTTCACATGGCAACCTAGTAGATAGCCTTAAAATTTGTTATATAAATTATCTATCATCCTGTCTTGATAATTTCATTTTCAGAATAATTGAAATGTTCCAGATATTCTGGGAGTGGCAGAGAGACAAACTGGTGTTGCTTTTAACTATGAGATCAAAGAGTCAGAGGTGATGTCCAGCTGTGATGCCCAAACTTTCCCCAAATGGGAAGGAAAGCAAGATTGGTAAAAATGTTTGTCATACATCCTCCCACATGTATTGCTCTGATAGAAGCAGTTCTGAAGAAGAGTTACCAGAAATGTGGTTATGATTGCAAAATTTCTGCTGTTAAATGGTAGTGCTTCAGGATTCAGAACAGAGAACGGATAAGAGCAAAAATCTCATTTCTGAATGGTGCTAAGTATTAGGATTTACTGAAGCTTCTTTTAAGAGGTAGAAGAGGAGATGCTCAACTCTACTTTTACCTAGAATGATTGACAGGAAGGAGGAACTTCATCCACTCCGGAGTTAAACAACAAGATGATGTCCTCTGGCAAATTTGAGAACTAGGCCCACAAACCATCATACATCAACATGGCTGAGACCTAGACTCTCAAAAATATCACCTTTCAGATCCACAGCCACTTTTAAGGATGATCTGGAAACCAGCTAGACCACAGCAGAGTTGAAACAGCAGCAGCTTTCGCTGCCAGAGGACTGCAGGTGAGAAGGGAAGCCAAAATTGGTACTGCTGTTTCTGCCAATATTCAGATATCCATGGCACTGGGTATCATGCTGGTGATAGAACCATTTACAGTAACAGCGGGAGAAAGATATTTTTAGTTTCTGTCACATGCCTGGTGTCTTTCTTGACAGTACTGATGGAACAGAAATGACAGCACCAAAGCCAATGTTTGGTTTTGGAACTGGTTGAATGGTCTGGAGCCCTATAAGTTGGAGGAGGCATTAGGAGACCACTCTGATGGGTTTTCCCAGTGAACTCTAGCCAAAGATGTGAAGATGAACAGAAAAGGCAGGTATTCTACTGATCCTTTTAAGAGAATGGCTTCTAGCACATTCCTGAGTCTTAGTGCTGGTAAACCTGGGCTGGCATGAAGGATAAAAAAAGTATAGGCAGAATCCTTAGGGATTTTGCCAGCTGCAGCACCAGGATCTGAAGAAGTCACCACAGTAAGGATGAACAGATATTACTGCAGCTTAGACTCCTGTTCTACAGAATTAGAAAGATCAACACAAATCGCAAAGATCAGGACTACACCTCTTCTGTTAACAGTGTGGTTGTTGAGTACTGGTAGACAGAATCTCTTGTGCATAGTTTGGGGTAAAATGATTTCTGGAAAGCATATGTTTATAATTCCTACAGATAACAGTATGCAAATTCTCTTGGTCAAAAAACTGAAAAGAGAAACTATACAGTTAGGGAAATCCCAAACTCATCTCATCTGGAGTTTGAGAGTCAAGCATAGCCAATACTATATGCCCACTGATTAAACAAAGAGATGGCAGGACAGAAATATGCCTTGTACACATGTCAAGAGTTAAAAATACCAACATCTACAGTGTACATACAGTATATTAACTGATTCTTCTCTTCTTTTAGGGAAGCAAAAAGCTTTTTTTTTTTTCTTCCCTTAAATAAAAACATCAGACTTCCACATCTCTCTCCTCTTCCCCAACCTTTCCTTCTCCCTGGCATCATAGAGCACCTGGAAACCAGATGCTCTGTGAGGCTGTGACCCAAGATACAGCTCCTTCCATCTCTTTAGTAAGAAGGCAGAAAAGGGAAGCTGAATCTTCAGAAGCCAAATGACTCCCTAAGATTTTTAGGGTCCTCCTACAGTTTACGGGAATAAGATCTGAAACTCAGGTCACAAACTCTTAAGACAATGCTATCTATGTCTTTCTAAAAGTCTGTCACAGAGGTTTGTCAAAAGAATATATGGATATTTCTAGAATAGACAATAATACTCAAATAACATATTCTCAGATTATGTTGAAAAACTTTATGTACACATAAAAACAAAGAATATCAACTTCTTTAAAGCCAACCAATAGATTAATCTGATTAGCTCTATAACACAGGTCCCACAATATTACCCAGTAGCTACTGTGTAACTTCTCAGAAGCTCATAACTTCTGTTTAAGATTAAACATTTGTTTCTGAAAGACAGCTAACAGACATTTAAAATACTTCAAATGATGGGGATCCAGTCATTCTTGTCATTTTCACTTTGGAATTCACCTTTATACATCAGTTCAGCTTTAAACACCACCTTACTGGCAACAAAATTACTTTGTGATAATAAATTTTGAACAGAAGGGGGAAAAAATCCCCAGTTTTACTAAAATCGGTTTTTGATCAACATTCATATCTTATTCATGATATTTCTTCTTGCTCTTTACTCCTTTCTGATTCTTCCTATTCCTGGAATTTTTATCTTCAAAGATCTCAGGAGCTGGACCTGTCAGTCTTTTCCTGTCAACATCTTCACACCAGTTTGCTCTCAACTAAATTTCAGCTGTGAAAGCCTACAAGTATTTGATGGAGAAATGTCCAAATTTTCCACAAAACGATACTATGCTCACCGTGAGCATCTTTGACTCCATGAATGCTTGGCTGACACACATTTGGAAATATTTGTGGGATAAATCCTCAGTAACTTTATAATGCTTAATGGTAGCCCACCCCCTAAGTGGCATATTATTCACTGCCAAAACTGGCTCTCAGCCAACAGCTGAAATAAGAATATGCAAAACAGAAAAATGTATGAATGATATAGTGTGAATACTCCAATCTAGTTTTAACTATTACATTAGGTTCAACTTCTCCTTCCCTTTCCAGAAAAACTTTATTTTCCCTGACCAACTTAATGAGGAAATAAAAGAGTAGCTAGTAAAAACTTTACAGCAGAATTTTAAATTTATATAACAATAAGAAAAACAGGTACAGAAACAAGTAATCCTAAATGAGTGTGCAAGTACGTGACTAATCACAGTGAAATCACTAACTTCAGTGGCTGAAGAGGAGGCTGACACATATAGCATGGTAGCTGCTTCTGTTCATTAGTTAAGAAGGGAAGTCTCAAAGTAACTGTTCACCTCGGGAAAAAAGCAGTCTATTGTTTACTTTACTTGAAGAATAGAGTACTAAAGCCAAAGCAATTTTTAAATAAACTCAAACGAGAGTTGGTTGGACGAATATTTTTAGGTTTCCTATTTACATTTATATACAGTGGTCTTTAAAAGACAGTAACTATTAGCAGAGCTTACCTGCTTTTTTACTAAGTTTGTATAAGAAAGTTTGTCGTGGATCTGAATGGTCTCGACATGTCAATTGCAGTAACGAACCAGATTTTTTCCACTTCTGCATAAACCACAGACCTGCATTGTTAGGTACAACATGAGTATAGATCCACAATAAAATATGAAAAGTAATTAAACGTAAATAAAATATGTAAAGCTAAAGCCCATACATTTAGCTCCTCAGATGCTACCATTTTATTTTTCATGTTAGCATTATTGAGCCCAGAAGCATTTTTAATTTCTTTTATTCATTATTCTTTGCTGTCTACATATATAATAAAGCATAAAGAAAATTATTTCCACTAATGTACATGCCCTTGTAGGAAAAATATGTACTTAAAAGAAGTCAAAATATATTAATGACAGCCATAAGCTAATTCACAGATTTTATTTCAATATTTTACAGAATATTAGAACATTCTGATGTTGAAATATGCAGAACTAAAAACAAATGTTACTTCTCAAACTTCTAAAAATAACTTTATAGAATCACTGAATTCATTAAATATAACTAGAGGAACAAAGGAAGCAGAATTTTCTGGGAGGAAAATCATCATTTTCTATAGCTCTTTATTAGTCAATGAGCTAAGCCAACTAGCTAACTGACTTTTCAGAAAATCTTACATCTCTTGCCAAGCAGAAGAAAAGCAAGCAACCAAGTCCTCATATCCTCAAGAAAGTCTTTACGCATTGATTAAAGCCACTCAGGGAAAGAGTTATCTTCTGCACAGCAATTTATTGAAGGCCATTAATGTATGCACATAAATATAGTAATCGAGAGTACAATACCATTATTTATTATCTTAGTATTTTACAAAACCTTAAAAGTCTAAAATGTAGAGGAAGGTTATTGTATGACAAGGACATTTTGTACAGTCTGCAACTGTAACAGATCAAATGCTTCAGAAATCCATTTTTTCAATGAGTATATTCCGGATGATACTTCAATAGCTTTAATCTTAGATAACTGAAGGTCATTTGCTGGTGATTACATGAATGAGCAAATACCCATGCCTCTCTGTAGCCTGGAATATTGCAATTTGTAGAAGCAAAGTAATGTTAATGCTTTTGGGGAACTTCTATCAAAAAGGTGGGATTCAGTTACAGATTAAAATAGTTGAATGTAAGTGCCTACAGGTATACTAGGTTAGATACCCAGTAGATGCCTGTACCGAATCCCACTGTAGATGTCTTGATCTTGAAGTGAACCTTACCCATAGTGTATTGAAGGCTATATACTGTAGCACTTCAACTAAATTCAAAGAGCTCTCACATTCTTCTACTTCTGTGAACTCTAACAATAACTCCAATTAGCCAATAAATCATGTCAATGCTTTTTAAGCCCAACATATACAAGTTAGCTAGTTTTTCCCCCATGATTTTTGTATGAAAGAAAATACAAGTCAATAAATCATTAATATGGCACTACATAAAATAACTTTCTTCAAGGTTTTTAGTGTGTTTTCAACAGTTTAATGAGCATGTTCATATTTAATGAAAATAACTGCTATTCGGTTTGGTTTGGGGCCAATCAAGGTAAGCAGTAACCTCAGAAAAAAGTTTTCATCCTTAGTACTTTATTTAAAAATTTTAGGCTATCTGAAAATATTTTCTAATGTTTATTTCAAAAGTCAGCAGTTTCTACAAGTTCCCCTACCGCTATACTTAGTCTTTAGAAAGTGCAGAGAAAAACAGGCATTCACAAGGTACACACACAGCTGAAAAAATACACTGGAAAATTCAGAGAAATCCAGACTTTTTTTCTCAATATAAGAAAAGGTTGTAAGATACTTTTTGAGAGAGGAAATACACCACTAATAGTTCAGAATTCCTTTAGTGCTTTTTAACTACTTTATTTGCAGATTAAGGATATTAAAATTCAGCTCATAATAACTTGAGCTCAACACAGTAAAGCTGGAATCTCTTTAAGGTGTAACAGAAAACCTGCTTCAAGCATACTGGCAAACTCATGTGTCAGCCATCTCCTGCACATCTCCTGCATCGATACTTTGCTTGTGCAACCCTTCCCTCTCCTTAGGGCAACAAAGTGAAATGCACACATCCAAGTAAGGCAGAAACCTGCAACCTCGGTGTAACGTCTGAGAACATTTTGAGGACAAAATCTCCCCTAAACTTATACCACAGGAAATAATGTGTTACCTGTATTAACAAGAGCACTGCTGTTGTAGAGTGTACCAAGATGTGGTCCAGACAGAGACAGGAAGGTGTGAAGTTTGTTGAGGTAATATTTAAACCGAGGTCTTGTGAGCACTGAACGGATTATTAAATTACCCAGTGAATGTCCAATAAAGCTGTTTAAAAAGAAAAATAGTATAACACAGAATTTGATGGCACTTTTTTTTTTTTTTGCTTTTTAGTAGTGAAAAATAAAAACTGATGTCATAAAATGCTGAAGGAACACAGGAAAGGGAATTAACAAAACATTTCCACACAAAAGCCTGCATTTTAGGTCATACAGAAAACATAGCTTGTCCGTATCTCCCAAACTGCAAATTCCTTAGAAACGTTCTCAGCTCCTTAGAATTACTTTACACATAATTTTTGAAAAGAGTGTGAAAATGGACAATCTTTCCAGCAACCCCTCCCACCCAAGACCAAAATTATTTTTAAGTATTTCCCTTAGCACCAAGTATTTAGAAAATATTTTGAGATGTGCATGACTGGATAAACTCCTGCTTTGACACATGATGGCATTCAATATGATAAATGCATGACAGTTACTAGAACAACCTGCTGGAGAAGGACTCCAAAAGTACTCCTGTGAGGAGGAAGAGCATTACTTAACTGACTCTGGATATTTCAAAGTAGAAGCAACATCTCAAATCTGCTTAGCAACTGGACCAAAAGAAGTGATTAACAGCTTGAGCTCGGCAATTGCAAAATATCTGTCTGCAAGGAGTTTATTGCATTGAGGTGTTTCCCTCATTAATCAGGCTAGGGGGAAGATTGATGGGACTCTATTTAGCTTCATGTATCTATAAGAATAATTATAACTTGATCTGCGTTGCCTACTGCCATAATACACAAGTCTGTATATAGCACTTCTTTAGCAGGGACACTGCAAAGCAAGCCTATTCTAGTTATTAATGCAGTTGTTACGCTTACAAATCCCTGGTGAGGTAAGGACCACACTTTCTTAGATACTGAGTTAAAAAGTATATGGTACAGAAGACAGACAAAATAAGAAGGACAAAGTGTCTTTCCACTTTACAAGTGTAATCTCAGGATGTGGAGAGAACACGTGACCAGCCAAACACATGTGGGAAATCTGTGGTAGAACTATTATAGCTAGATCATTTGAGTGCCACAGTCTTATACCTGTAAAATCATCCTTCCAATTTGTTCAATTACATTCTTAAACAAAAATTGCTAAAACAAGGCTAGCAATGTCCATGTAGAATATAGTAGTAACAAATTATTTGATGGTATAATTTCTTCCCAAGAAAGAATTATTAACTCTGAAAATTCCAATGTAAAGCTAAATGGAAAAAAAAATTCAAACATATTAGGGTACAGAATGGCAGAGTCACCCTAAACTCCTTACCTCTGACATAACTGTACAGTATTGTGATGGAATAGGGTATTTGTTTCATACCAATATACAGCTTAACCATATACGCATAGTCTTTCCAGTCACTTTTACTGCTAGATTACTAAAATTGCTGCAATATCAGAAATTTTCTACTGCAGCTTGATATCTTTGCCTAACAAATTAGGAATGAAAAATACGTATCCTCTGCGCTGTCACACAGTTGCATTAAGAGCATAACAGTGGTGTATTTGGAAAATAAAATACTGAGCTGTTGACACTCCTGCACACTAAAATTTTAAAATATTCTTCTAGAATACATCATGAAGTATGAGCAAGAAAACCAAACCCATAGATGTTTTTAGAAACAAGAAAATGCCCTCAGAAACTGAGTTAGTTTGTCCTGAAGATAATGTCCATCATGTAGTTACAGCTCTTGAAAAAGAGAGATTTTCTAAGCAAGGTCTGAACATCAACAGAGATGTTCTCTGACATCTTTTCATCCACTACTTACTCAATGTTATAAAAGAATGAGAAACTCTCATACTGCATCATAACCAAGGACAATTTCCTAACCGGAAACAAAACAGTGACAATCCACCAGTCAACCCTATCATCGTCAGGAATATGGGCACACCTGAACCAAAACTTCAGAAACATGAAAGACCGATTTGAGATAAAAAGGTGCTTGCAATTAGCTATGTGAATGTACCTCAAAGATTAAACACTTTTGCTTTTAATTTGCACAGACTTCAAAAAAAACCAGATTACTCTAGTATCTGGAATTCAAATCAGAGGTCTAGGTGAACATGTAATAAGCCTTCAATATTATTTTCTAATAGAGAAAGGTTTAAGGATTTCATCAAACCCAGTGTGAGGAAAAAGATTTTTGAAAGTGTAAGACGGAAACATAACGCATCCTACTCATTCTTTCTTTCCGTTATCTGCAACCACAGGATGCAGTGACAGAGCTCTGCAAAACCAGTGCATTTCTGAACAGCAGGTGGCAATATTACAATCTTTTGAGTATAAGATATCACTAATTCAACAAACTAGAAAAAAAAAATGTACTGCAGTATTTATATTTGCTTGATGGCACAAGCTTACCAATTCAGATCATACTGTAAAATTAGACACAGTAAAACCTCATTAGTCTTTGCTAGCAAACAAAAGATCCGGTCCAACTATAAAAATTCACAAAAGAAAAAAAATCAGCAAGAGCTGTAAAACACAAAGATACTGAAACAATCTTAAGCTCAGCAAGTCTTTAAAGTGCCAAATGGTATACCAGCAACATATCCTATTACATGCCCTTTTCTTGTACTCTTTCCCTAAATATCTGCCTGTAAGAAACAGCTGACTAGGCTAGACAGAGCTTCGGTCTGACCAGAAAACAGATGTTTTAACGTATGCGTAGCACAAAGAATCTCTTTCTCTTTTTGTAAGCCAGTAAAAGGATGAAAAAGCTGAATAATCCAACTGAGATGAAAATCCAATAAAGCTCAGAAATTTATATAGGATTCTACATGAGGAAAATGGTTTCTGAAACAACGCTGTAAGAGCTTGTAGTTCACTTTCTAGCTATATGATGACCTGGAAAGGCTGTCACCCTCAGAGAGGCTCAAATTTTGAACAGATATGACTGAGCAATTTGCTCCAACTTCAAAGCTGGATCTTACTTCAAAGTTATATCTAACTCTGAAGATGCCACTGGTATGAGCTGGACAGGTCCAGATGACCTCCAGCCTCCTTCCAACCCAAATTAATCTGTGGTTCTTTCACCAACAGTTGTTTTATATAATAAATTGGTGTTGGTTTAAACAAAGCTTCCAGTTTTTGCTTCCCACCCATGTTGCACTGAGAAGAGAGATTTTTTTCAGACTGACAAGAAAGCTAATGCCTACATTGAGTAGCGTACCAATGCTTTAACTGGTATTAGCGCCTTGGCAGTACCAAAACCCTTGGTTTATTGAAGATGACATTATAGCATGACTCTGTGCTCAGGTGGCATGAGGGAGTGCTTTTCTTATCTCAGTACAAGAATGTAACCCACTAAATATGACTTTGCCCTTACTTACGAAAGGCATGGGGCTTTGCATTGACCCGGCAGCGCAGAATCTCAGGACTTCTCTGGCTTGTCTTGGCCTGCGCTGCTTTTAGCTCATTTTAGCTGGGACAATTGTCAAGCAGTCAGGTAACATGTCAGGCCTAAAGGTGATTCAGTTTCCTTACAGTTTCTAGTAATAACAGGTAGTTTTTTCTGTGTGGATTGAACAGTTTATGACTAGAAAAAAGTGTGGTGTGGAAGAGTGCAGACAGGCATCATATGCCAGAGGTCCCAGTTAATGGTCAATTAATGGTCACTGCAGGAGTGCAACTTTGTAGGTCGGGAAAAAAACAGCATTAGGGGTAACAGAAAAACTGAATAACTGGGAAATAGTGAAAAGAAAGAGCATGTGAGCAGACTGCGTTAAAAAAAAAAAGACTTATGAAAAAAATTATGAAAAAAATTATAAAAAATGTAGGAAAATAAATCCAGGCAGACCCAAGGCCAAGGAGGCATAACGCCCCACTATGAACATCCTTTTCCTCCCACTGGAGCCCCAGGATGCTGAGAACTCCATGCGACCCTTCCCCTCCCCATTCTGCTTGAGGAAGACAGAAACCATCAATCTTAGGATTCAGACAGCTATTGGAAGGAGAGCGTAACACAAGAGAAAACATATTAGGTAGGTATAACAATTTTAACCATATTAATGATGAGATTTTTCTGTATTAATTTGGGCTGTGAATTTTAGTATTATTATAACTGGACTAATAGTAATTTCTTGTTGCATGTTTGATTAGATGAACATGAACAGAAAAAAACATGAACCAGATTAACAACCGATTCTTAGCTCTGTATGCAAGGTGTGTTCCCTTTTGCCCACAGCAACATTCTGAGTGTCACAGAGGCACTGAACAGATTTTTCTGAGACACTACTGTCCAGTCTTTTTTGTGTTATGAATTCATTTTAGGTCTGGAGGCTGATTTGACTCCGCTATTGATGAAGATCCATTTGCAAGGACTTGGACAGAGAACACTTCCTTTAGTAGACAGGGAGATTTTGCGAGGAGAAATTAGTATCATTTAGGAGAGCAAAGCTAGCTAGAACAAAGTACACTTTCCCTATAAAAGGACAGCCAGGATGAGGTAGGAATGCATGCTTGAACATAGGTTTTCCCAAGAGTACTTCCCTGGCTTTCTGGGTCATCCCTTGAAGGACTTGCATAAAAGCACATCTCTTTCTGACAGATCTTTCCTACAGCTACCAGGAAACAGCTGCGGGGTTTGCTGATGGGCATAATTTTCTCCTAAGACAAGCAAAATTTGACAGGTGGAGACTTTTGCTTTGTGAAGGCCAAACACAACATAAATCTTGAAAAGAAAAAAAAATGGATAATTTTTTTCTCCCAAGTGACAAGCAGTAAATAAAACTGAAAAAAATATTTACAAATTAAATGTCTGTTGAGACAATATTTAGCAGCTCAAAAGAGGCTTTGATTCTCAGATGAGAGCAATGAGAAGGTAACAAGGGTGGGTCTGCTCATTATAGCCTTTAGACCACATGATGAGAGAGAGCATGTCAACATGTGCTGGTGGGTTACAGAACTCCTCAATACTGAGAGCGCTAATACACTGTTCTGCATAATACAAACAAAATCACTTAGTGGATTTTTTTAAATTACTGATTTAGACAAAATTAACCATGTCAAATCCTACCTATCTTAAAACAGAAGCACTTGTTTAAAAAGTGAGATTACATTTAAAATGCGTTAGATGTTTTTTCTAGTTGAGTAAGGCCTACCAAACCCAGGACTATGCAGAAACTTGTAGAAGTTCTTCAGCTTCATCAACCTCAGACTTAGCGGGGAAAAAGGAATAGTACTTAAAAAGTACTTTCCAGTAGTCCCTTCCCAAACTCCATACCCTAGTCTTGGTATTGTAATGGAGCATCTTGCACTTTTCTATTAACTCATTCTGTTTTGTGAACACCATCTACGTAGTCCTTAATTGATTTATAATAATTAAAAATGTTTTCTATTTCTTGGTGCCTTGTCACATTTTTTTATTTACCCAGAGAAATGCATGTATATTAACTGATCAGAAATATGTATTTTTTTTTCATTCATCACTGAACATTGTATTTCCCAGAAGTGCTGCGGTAGGAGATGCAACAGTAACCAGTGAGTCAAAAAACATTCCAGATTGATAATTTGAGAGTATCTAAACAAATGGATAAAGTCAGACTTGAGTTTGCTCCTTTCATCTGTCCATTAGCCAAATCCATTAATACAGCTGAGTTAGTACGGCACTCTCCCCCCAAAATGTACCCTACTACTTTGAGAAAAATAAATGGGACAGGTATTCCCTAAAAATAACTGAAAAAGGGAACAAGAATGCACATATTGGGATAAGCCCTCTATTAAGATGTAAAACATGCTTTCTAGAGGATGAAACAATCAGATAACTTCAAAATGATGAAATTTTTTCCTCATGCAGTTGCCCTTCCAAGTGATAAATTAGATGAAATTTTCCTGTAGGAATGACATTACAGACAGTCCTCCATGCCATACTTTGTAAAGAGGCTACGAATCAGAAGAAAGCTACTTTAATTTAGAAATAGCACTATTATTTCTTTCTGCTTTCTCAAAATACTAGTGTTTTACTGCTGAACACTACCAAGCAGAATCTCTGAGGCGGCACAGGACAGTAGTTCCCAAAATGTAATGCTTAAGTCACCCTGTCCAAAAAACACTAGCAGGACTAGTTGTGACTATGATACTATTCAGTTTTCTTTCTGCTGGGTATTCTTCTCTCTCCTTTTTCTTCCTTTCCCCTGCTCCTCCCCCTCCATGAATTTCTCTTTCCCAGATCTCTTGTCATCTGCTGCTAAGCATCACAGTTCAGAACAACGCAGGGCTCTAGTTTTAATTTTATTTCTATAAATAGTATAGAACAGATATTACCTGATTTTTGAAAGGGTTAGATTATAAATTTGAATATACTGTATAATTTCATCTAAAAGGCGATCTGTCATGGAATCAAAATCAGCAAAGGTATCATTCTGTAAAATAAAAGAAATAAATAATAACTGTATTTTCTAATGCAGCAATATACATTCTGCATTCAGACTGAATTCTTATTTCCCAGTGTTTTGATCAACAGCACACAAATAAAAGCATCCACATTAACTTCAAACAGAAACACTGCAGCTGGTTATTCTCATTTTTTCAGTTTTTTTCTTGTAACATAGAATAAAGTGATGTACATTTTATGGTAAGACTACTTTGTTCTAATACACCAAAACAAATCTCAACATAGCAAACTGCCAGCCTTACTTCTAAGCCTCCCCATACACATAATCTTATCTGTAGAGAAACAGAAGACCAAACTGCATATACAAAACTAAATCACACTGTCCATGAAACAGAAGTATGAGACAATTGCTGTAACAGTAGAAAGAGAGTCTACATTAGCACTGTTTAATTCAAAACAATCCCCTCTCTAAAACAGTACTGCCATTTCATAGCTGCTTCTCTACAATGTTTAACAGTAAAAAATTAAAAAGGGGTAGGCAAAGAACGCTGAAAACTTTTCAACACAAAACCCAAAGGATCTGTGTGAAAATCTGTAGTGTTCAACATATTCATAAATGATCTGGAAAAGGGAAGAAGGAGAATAATAAGATGTCACAGTTTGTCAACAGCACCAAATCATCCAGGATAGTCAAGTCTAGAACTGACCAGAATTTCAGAAGCATCTTATAGTACTGCACAACTGGGGGATAAAATGGCAAGGCTTAGAAACGCAACACGTTACATGGGAAAAACAGCCCTAAACATATATGCACATAATAATCTCTCTCTATATATGTGTGCGTGTTTTATTATCAGGTACATTAGGAAATCAAGGAAAGAACAGAAAATACCAATATAGTATTTAGTAAGTCCATGCATAAGCATCTTAAATGTCTGATCAAGTTCTGATCATCCCATCTTAAAAGAGAGGAAGTTTGGAAATGGGCAGAAAAGGATATCATGGATGGTCAAAAAACTGTTCCATACCTCTTCCACATGAGAAGAGACTGAATGGACTAGGTCTCTTCAATTCCCTCCCGGGCAGTAAGAAATTATACTTGTTTATAAAATGCTTAATAGAATTGAAAAGGAAAATGGGGGAAGATTATTGACTTTTTTTCCAAAACAAGCTGTAGGGAGATCAGTTTAAACTTCCTTGTTTGCAACAGAATTATTAATGAATATGAACTGTGGAATTCGTCTCAACTGTGAAAACAGAAGAAAAAATGCATTCAAAAAAAAAAAATATATATATATATATCAGCCAGCGTCAAGGAGAAGAGTTCATGAGTAGCTATTAGACTCAGTGGTCTCAATGGGATTCCCAACTCGGGAAGTTTCAGAATTGCTGACTGCCAAAAACTATGAGGAGACTACACACGAGCAAGCATGGCTCAGTGCCTGCCCAGCCTGATCTCAAGGCATCCCAGCAGCTATCACCAGGAATATGCCACTGTGCCAAATGAACCTTTCGGTGGACCCATTAAAGACGTTCTCTGTTCTAATGCTTCCCTGAAATATATCTAATACAATATGTAACCCAGAAAAAAAAAAGAAATATATATAAAAAAAGAGTCTTCTATGCTTTTTCAAATTTACCTCGTCTGAAAATAAGAAAGTTCACAAAAGTTTAAGACAGAGATAATTTGATATTGATTCAGTGTCATCATGTGGATTTTACAGTACAGTGACAAAAGAAAAGAGCAAGAGACTGATATTTTGTATTTCTCAGATCCTGTGAAATACACATCTCCCTTCTTCCCACACCAATTTCTACCATTAGCAGCCTGATAGGGAGGGAAAAAATATTAAAATCAAGGGAATTTTATCCGTAATTCCAACTAGTTATGCTGAGAACTTAGAGGACTTCAGAGTACACAACAAAATAGCAGCAACAAATGTTATTCATTATATATCTACTTTCAGTATCGTATTAGGTGTTGTAATTACTTTAATACAAACTACAAATCAAATCACAGATTCTGAGAGGGGACTTATTTACATAAAATACATCAAAACCATCATTTTCTGCTAAATGCAATAAAAACATACAGAAAGTGGTAAACTACAAGGCAACAGTGCCATTAAACATGTCTGAAAACGTACACTGTTTATTGCTCTACAAAAATTCTGTTGATGCTGGCAAATACCTGATTCCTCTCGGACATAAGAAAATCTATTCTCCCTCCAGGCAGCCCTAGCTCAATGTAGGTCTTCACTAATCTGAGATCTGCGCTGTTACCTTAAAAGGGAAAACAAGAGTTACATACTGCAAAATTAACTTGCAATAAAAAGTAAACAGAATACTGAAATAACTCAACAGCACAGCTTTATATTTAAACACAGCTAATGATATTCTCACCCCTAATTAAAATTCAATGAGACTTGGGAAGATAAACTGCCATGTCAAATACAATGCAGAAAAAGTCTGTAAAAATGACATTCAGCTCAGCCACCATTTAAAACAGTAAGGTTTAGGAAGTCATGTTTGATGATTTTGTCTTAGCACCCAATAGATACATAGCACTGAATATTAAATACTTAAAAACCTAATTAACTTTTATCAAAGTTAATTAAAGTACTCTGAGCTAATTTAAAGAATTTAGTGAAGAGGAAAGGAATAAGAGCACATCAGAAAGCTTTTCATAGAGTGAAAGTCAAAGTGGACTGTCAGCAGAAAAAGATACACTAAGAGTGGTATACAAGACAACTAAAGCCAGTTTAACTAGCTTCCTGAAGATCCCCCTACATCAATGATCATGAATACCTTTGGAGTTTGTCAAGAAAAAATAAGGCCCTTTTCCTCCATCATTCCACATTCACCATCTAAACCATTGTAAGATCACCAAGAATGGGTACCCTTACTGCCTTAATTAGAGAAGAAGATTCTCCATTTCGTAAAAAAAATTCTGACTACATGGACAGTTTGAAGGCTTCAAAGACATGTTTTTAAACAAGAGCTTTTATGGTTACGTTAACTTTTGTATCAACTCTTGGCACACAATAGCACCTGAACGTTTATACTAGTAAGAAGGAACGTTTCTGAGTTCAATGTTAAAAGTGCTTAACAATGGGTGCTTTCTGCCCAGAGGCAGAGAGAAAAGCTGTATTTTTGAATTTGTTTTTAAATTAGGAATTCGAAAGATGAACAAGAAAGTCCTGCAAAGTTGGTCCACTCCAATATTCTATGTATTGCTCTGTTGAGTTACCTTATGTTGTTCATTTAAGAAGCTTCACAAAAAGAAACGAAAAGGTTGATGGTAGAAAGCTATGAAAAAACCTAACCAGAGGGGATATCACTTCTTAGCATGCACATGTGCTTTAAACTAAAAGCAGGTGAATATATTCAAGCTGTTCAAATTTCCCATCTTGTTTCATTTAGCAGGGGATTTTCTCCCTTCTACTACAGCAGTTTCTGCATCCTTGGAGATATTTAAAACTCGACTGGATATGGTCCTGGGCAGCCTGCTCTAGTTGCCCCTGCTTTGAGCAGGGGGGTTGGACTAGATGATCGCCAGAGTCCCCACCAACCTCAACCAGTCCATGATTCTATGACACAGTGATCTAATGTTTTAAAACCTAATACTTGACTGCAGTAATGTCTCATTTAACATGTAGAATTTTCCTCATAATAAGATACACACACTGTATTTTCCTTGACAATGTAACACTACAAATTCTAAGTGAAACTGTATTGTTATTAACTCTGGTCTATTACCAGGGTACGGGCAAATATCTGTATGTCATAAAAACTGGAAGATGTATCTAATTTGAACTATGACATAAACTGAGTTTATGTGCATGGAAGTTTTGAAGAGAAATGTTAAATAAATTCTTAATTAAATTTAAATGATTTCATGAAATAAATTGTTAAAGGCAGCCTTACAAAGCCAAGTTCCCATTTCCTTCTAGTGAACCTATTTCAGCAAGGTTTAGTTCAGAGTTCAAATGACATAAGCTAAATTTGACTGGTAATCTGAACTGATATCTCATTCAGTATCACCTTTCCCTGCATACCATCTAGGCCATGGACGCAGACTATAAGATGTATTCCATCTTCTGAACAGTCATCCTCTTCCATACTAAAATAAGGTATCGAAGAAGCCAGTTTGAAAACATCACTATACATAAATCCAGGAAGTTTAAGCTGCTTCAATTCTTCTTTAGCCTGGAGGAAACTGGAACAGAACAATATTTATGATAAAACATTTACTATACTATTGGCAGACAAATGTAGGGTCTCCTAGGGTAGAGTTTTCTACTGTCTTTTTACTTTTGCATTCTCTTTATTTGGTATGAAGAAAAAAATATTTGTCAAATTACTATTTTCACAAAATAAGTCAGTTCCTCAAAATATTTTTTCATTTCAGCTTCCTGAAGAACCTTTTGTCCTATAACCAAATCCATACCCCAAGCTCCACTCTCTTCTCCTTTGAACATCTCTGCCAGCTGTGAAGTATTTCTGAAGCCACTGAAGATTTTGATTTAGTTCTGGTCTTGAGTAGTAACAGCTTTGCTTAAATGCAACGCTAACAAAATTACATGAATTATAATGTGATCTGAAATCAAGGCAAAGATTTCCATTGACTTCTGATAACTCCTGCCAAACTTGAAACTTATTTTCTAGGTCAGCAGGGAGCTGGAGACAATGCTGTAATTGCTCTCCAGAAAGTCCTTCTGATAGACTGAACAACTGATATTAACTTCAAAAGAAACCAGATCCAGACCCCTGATCTTTTACATATCATGTGAGGGCTTACACTATACAGTTTCAAATAGCTGAGCTCTCCACATGCTGGGAGTTCCTTGCATTCCTCCTTTCCTTCCCCTCCCCATAGTTTCTTTGTGTAGGACCTTCCTATATAATTAATCATAGTTCAGAGTTTCTTTGCAACATTTCACAGAGTTTTGTTTCATGCCAAAAGTTTTATGTGTCCTTATGTCCCTTCCCTCATTTCATCTGTTCTGCATGATCCCCAACAGCGTCACCCTGTAACCTGTCCTCTTCAGCCTCCCCAGTCTTGTCTTCCTCCCATTCCACTCTTCCTTCTCTGTTTTCCCAGCTTTTTCTTTATTTCATTCCTCACTAACTGGCAAAAGCCAGTCAGTTAGCCTCAATAAAGTCAGCTTAAACAGGTCTCCACTGTCTGTTGGTCTTACCAGTCTGCAGCAGAGATTACTGGTCTGTACTCAAGGAAAGTTTTATGAACCAAACGTATCAAAATTAGTTCTCTAAAGCAACTCCTACCCTCTGGAATTCCAGTCATCCCACACTCCATGGAATTCTGCTTTCCCCAAGGCCAAGCCCCTGATTTTACTCCAAGTTCCGCCTTTCTTTCATTGTTTCAAAACACCCTAAATATTCTCTGCTTTCCATCCCTCCTACTCCATGCCACTATCCACCCTCCACTTCCCATTTTCCATTATTTCAGAAGTTGTGTTTCTGTCCTCTCACTTCTGTTCTTGTTTTCTTCCACCATCACTAGATCCTTGCTCCTGTTCTCAACTGCTTCCCACAAGCTCTCTCGTCTTCCTATCTCTTCCGTCTGCTTAGTATTCTCCTCATTTCTCTCTGCAAAGTTTTCTTCTTTCTGATAGCAACATGTTACTTCCATTGCAACACATTAAACTGCCGCTTCCCATGTTCAGTTAGCGGCAGGGGGTATCAAGGGAAATGCCTCTGTTTGCAATAAGAGGAGGTACAAGCTGGAATCCCTGATGTTCCTCTAAATTTAGTTTTTATGGTATCCAAACTGCAGTGTAATTGGGAGTACTATGGTCTTTCAGGTGCTAAAGTTTGGATATCTAAGTTAAGACTAAAAAATAAGGTCATCAACTTGGCCAGTACCTCACACAGCTTCACTTGGCCAGTTGGAATGGATAACAAGTTACAGGGCTTTTTTGTTTTTTTATTTTTAAAAATTGAAGCATGTTTTCCTATACTTACTATTTCAATCATTTCCATTTCATAAAACACCATTTTTATGCTCAGTAGCTATTACTACATCACTTTTTGGCTGAATGCTTATTTTTAAAAAAGAACATATTAGAGAAACAAAAAATTTCTATTTTGCTTGAAGTTTGTCAAACCACATGAAATTGCAGGGTAATTGATGAAAGGAATTCTGTGCTAACACTTTCTATCTGAACATCTAAAATGTGATGCAACTGGAGTGTGCAGGATCTACAAGCCACAATTCTGGGTACGCTTTGGAGCCTACCGTGCTTCTTTTTCCCTTCTACACATCATTAACATCATTTGAATGAATGTAAATAAACTTTGTTTTAAAACAGTCACTTACGCTAGCATTTGAGGTTTTGGGGAGCTTTCATACCAGGAAACAGATGAAGCTGAGCTGTAGGAAGTGCTGCCTGGCTGCTGCGTAATTGCATCAGATTTAGTCCTTGATGACCAGATAACATTGCAAGGAGAGTCTCTCAGAGCAGAAGGAAAAGACAGGCAACCAGGAGTACAGACAGGAGGCACAATTATCCTGTCTCTTAGATGCCCACTCTCAGTCCTTTCAGATCTTAGAACTCTCTCTTCCGCAAAACCATGATCCTGGTCTGGGTCAGCACTGGAAGCTCCATCTAAAATACTATAGTCCGTTTCTTCATAATACCCGTTTTCAATCATTTCTTGATCCTCTTCATCTTCCTCGTCTTGTTGGGAAGAGCAAATCATTTGTTTTTCATACGTTTCCTTTTGAGGGCTAACAGGATTGCTGTTGTCCATTGGCCAAATATCTGAAATATCTGTGCTGCTTCGAGAGCCAAAATAGTTTTCTACAAGCCCTTGCTTTACTATATCAGTACTACTGGTTGGAGAAAGATTATCTGTACCAGTTTCACTTCTAACTACTAACAATTCTTCAGTTGTCTCCTTTACTTCTAAAGTTTCATTATGCTTTCCTTCATTGTTTTTTTCAATCTCACACTCAGCATTTACGGATGAACAACCTGACACAACAGATGGCTCACCCATATAAGTAATTTCCAAATGCAATTTAGCTGTTTCTTCTGTAGTGTTATGATGTTTTTCAAGGTCCTGAGAGTCCTTAGAAGTTGTGCCAAGGTTTGCCTGTGGGCCGTAACTTTTCATATCAGTAGATGTATCTTCATCTGAAACAACTAAGTGTAAAAGATCTTTTGTGCCTGAATGTGAGGAATGTATAGACAGAGTTTCATTATCTGAATGCCCTGAAAATACAACACACTGTTGCTGCAAATTGGTATTTGATTTCTTACTGTCATCGCATTTTGGTAAGTCAATTGCTCCAAGATCCAATACAGTTTTGCTGTCACTTAGCTGGCATTCAGGTACAATAGATATCTTTGAATTTTCATCAGGTGACAGCTCATCATCATCTGAAGGCAGAGAATTTATGGATGTCAAGGATGATTGTATTTCACTTACAGCACTGGTACTCTCAGTACAATGGCTTTCTATTGCATTTTTTATAGCATAGTCCGGTTTTAGTAAAAGCTGAGGAAATAACCTCTCACTACTGTATGCACTTTGCCCTTGAACATTTTCAAAAACCTGATCAGGGTTGGGGTGAGTTGCAAAAGAGCTTGGTTCACTTTCTACACCTGAATCTGAAAACCTAGAAGAGGCATACGTCACACTAACATCTGGTAATTTAGTCATGTCTCCACTTACAGAAATTTGAGTTTCTTTTGTAGAAAGAGTAGGCTGATAACTTCTTACTCTTGTCAAGACTTCACTAGTATGTTGGAAATTTCTTTCATGGACATCTTCCTTCTCAAATACTTGTTCTCCTGAGTTCAGTTTATTTTCAGATTCTGAAGCCTGCATATTGGGTGTCTGCAAATTGTCTCCTTGCACTCCATCCTGTGGAAACTCAGCCCACGATCCAATGTGAACAGTTACCTTCTCCCCTTCATAGGGATTCTTATTACTTGGTTTGACCTCAATTGTCCTGACACCCGATGAAGTTGGCTGGCCTCCATGACAACTGTCAAGCGTACCTTCGGGCTGAAGAGCACTATCTGCTTCCGTAATTCCAGGACCTGCCTGTGAGATATTAAGTCCACCAAAACCAGCCACATTTGCGCAGTAAGAATTCACTGGGCTACCCTGACATGGTTGAACACTTTCAATCTTGGCAGTCTTTTGCTCAGTTCTAGATGGCAAACATGCAAGTTCTGTTTGACTTACTTGCCTGGTGCAGGTCTTTGTATCACAAGGAAATCCACCTAACGTAGGGTCCAGCCCTTCGGTAGCATTACATGAAGGCCTGCTTTCTGAGCTCCTAGAAGCATCTTCCAATGCTGCACTTTTCAAGCATTTGTAGCCTACTAAGACTACAGAGTCCTTAGAATTCTGTTTCACAATTTTTTTTGTGTTTTCAGGTTTCATTGTTTTCATAAGCTTAGTAACCTTAACTTTGGATTTATTTGCATCTTCATTTTTCCCTTTCAAAGATTTTGTTAGCAGCTTTTCACTTTCTGAATGCCAAAGGTTGGAGGCACCTGCAGGTCTTATTTTCAATTCTGGGCTAGTAAAACCAGCTACAAAACCTTCTTCAGCCTCAAATTTATCCAGTTTAGTGGACTCTGACCTTGGAAGATTCTGAACTACCAACCAGGGTACATCCAGATCTTTTATCAAAAAAAGTGAGAAAAAAAAGTATTGTTTACAACAAGATTATGCAAATAACTGAAGCTATAAAACATCAGTAATTATAGAACTTTACAATCCTCAAAACTCAAACTAGAGAAACATCTCCTAGAAAATGAATATACTCTGTCTCAGCCAGGAAGAAATGTAAAGAAACACACTCAATTTTTTCATCATTTGCGCTCATTTCTCCAAAGAGAAAACTGCAGTGAGGTTTGTTTACCTTCAGTAATCGAATCTAAATACCGATCTTCAAAGATTATAGGTAAGGAGTTCATATCTCCATCTAGTTCACTGCATTCAATAGGGAGGGGTGGAAGAGAACTGCAGAAGGAAGTATTTTTGATAGCTGCACACATTTGTAGATGACTTTGAGCACTGAAAGAAAGAAAGTAGTCCTATATGACAAAATACAAGTATTGATATTTATATTAGCAGAAAGTAGTAGTAGTTTAACTCACTTTAGGAGAGTGTTTTTTACTAATTACTTATTTAATAGAAAAGCTATTCTATTACTACATTTGAATTCCACTGCCCTAACTTCTTATATGATCTTCATTAAAAAACTTCAAATGTATATTTAGAGCAGTTTCTCTTGAATTTGTTACATAAGTATTTCTACAACATAGTATTTTTACACAGCGTGAGCTACAGAATAAATACGGCTAAGTGCTACATATTGTGCACTTCAAAAGGCTACTCACTGTAGTTCTTGATAGGCAAGGGCAGCTTGCCTAGGATGCTCAAGACAAAAGAATGCTTCTGCAAATCTGCGCACCTGCAAGAGCCAAATAAAGTAAGAGTTGATTTTAAATTACAACAATTTTTGAAAATTCACCAGCATTCCCACACCACAATGTTATTAACTTTGCATGAATTACACTGTTATTTTTTATAAATGCCCAGTCCAGGTGTGTGGGGGAGTAGATGCCATGGACAAAACTATCAACTGAAAAGAGAATTTTAACTTATGCCCTGGATGACTGAGGGGAACTACATTAGATTCAACTGTCTGCTGAAAATTCAAATATAAAGAAATGAATCATCCAAACAAGGCTCATCTGGAACACTAACATGCAAAACATTAAGCAGAATTCAATGAAAGGAAATGAATTTATAGTTTGTTGGACACTTCTGAATGTGCTTGAGAATTATCTTCAGAAGGAGAAACCCATTTCAGATATTCTCCAGTCCCAGAATACTGAGAAGTATGTGTTTCAAACTTCCCATGAATATTCTCTAGCCCACAAGTAAACTCTAATGCAAAAAAATCTTTCACTGTAAAGATTTCAGCTGCAACTGATAAAGACAATAACAAAATGTAAGCTAATTACAAGTGTTGTATTCAAGACTTAACTATATGTCCAGGGTTAATAAACTTAAAATATTAAAATGGTATCTTACAACATAGGGGAACATATCTTATCTAATACATAATGATGAAATAGGAGAGTGTGAATTATACAGTAATTACCACAAGTAAAAAATATATAATAATGAAATATATTGAAATACAGTATCTAGAAAAATCAAAAGCTAAGGTTTTGCAAGACGGGGTTTCTTATCTTTCAAATATTATATAACATTAATTTAATCTGAATGCATTTTTCAGAACTTTTATTTTTTTAACCACCTATCTGCTCAAAACATGCAATTTAATGCACTATGGCAATAGGCTTTACCTTGTTTGTTGTAACAAGATATACACACAAGAATGTGCTGTACAGTGGCTGTAGACAACTGCTTATGCTTTAACTTGAGCATAAACATCAATTTGTTTATATAAATTAAATCAAAATTTCTACCCCATCTAGAGAACCGCATCTGTATCTAATCTACTTAATCAATCATTTATTTACCAACCATTTCTTGGCCCTATAATTCCTTTATTTCCTTGATGTAATCTGAATCTTCCTCTTAAATTACCTACCTTGCCAGGGGGAAGCAAGTGCGAGTTTGCGCCATACCCCGCGGGCAGGCATCAGACCCCAGCAGCCCCCCACATTCGGTCAGGGCAGTGAAAGCAGAGCTGCGCACAGTAGCTGTCTGCATCCTCAGCACACACACGGCACCAGGCAAATCCTGTGCGTTAACTGGCAAACATGACATTTTATGGACTAATTTTACTTTTGTTCAAAGATAAAGAATTGCTGAGAAGCGAGTGAAAGCTCCTCCTCCTGACAAATCACCAGAGAACACTTTTAGAGAGAGTACTCGTTGGTGAAGTTTTATGTTTGTAGCTTCCACCTTTTCTTTTTCCTTAAAAAAAAAAAAAAAAAAAAAAAAGAGAGAGAGAGAGAGAGAGAGAGAGAGAAAAACCTCCAAGGTATTTAAAAAACAAACAAACAAACAAAAAAAAAACCAACAAAAAAAGCATTCTCTACACTTCACTAAAAGCTTCAAGTCCTTCCATCTCAGCCTCCCAGAATCCAATTTATTGTGTCATATGAAATTAACCTCAGTGAGAACATCATCTATGAAGAGCCTTGGACAATATTTTAAAGTAAAAGGAAGTAAAAGAAAATATTAGATTGGATACATCCTTGTAAAGACAACTTCCAATCTCAGCAGTGACCAAACACGCACACACAAACAGAAGAGAGACCTACGTGCTTTTCTTCAGATATTATGCTAGCAGTTTATGCATACACAAGCTGGGCTAGAATCAGAGCATCCCTAAGTACTCCTCCCTGTTTTCCCAACTGGCATATTAAACAGGCACCTATCTTCTAAAAACGTAATTTAGTCACAGCTAACCCTTAACCTTCCCCCCAGAAAGGGCCAACACTCCCTCTACAGACACTTACTGTTTCAAAACTAGCTTTTTATAGCAATTGATCATTATGGTGACCAGCTGTCATCCTAAATAATTTAAAAAATAATTAAGAGATCCTAATCAATTGTGTAACAGGAAATAAAATAAGAACAGGAATATTTCCCAATTAGTAGATGATTCTGTGATCCCAAAGCAAGAATAGAGCATAAAACTGCTTCTCAGTAGGAAAGTGAGATGGGTTTCAATTTAACTGCAGTCAGTTGCTTCACTGTGTAAAATAACTGGAATTATATGAAGAACAGACCTTTACAATTCTGCCATTGACTGTCTAGAAAAGAAAAGGAAGGGGTTTTTGTTTGCTGTTAATGTTATTCATAACTGTTCAAATGATTCCAGTACTTTTGGCGAAAATCCGATTACCAGCTCCAGCGAGCTCTCACTACAACAGCAAAGGTACAACGCTAGCTGCAAGCAAGCTTCAGGACTGCTCCAAATGCCCAGGTAAATCAATATTATGAAGGGAAAAAAAGCAGTGTGTATATATTCTCATTATATTTTAGGACTTATCGAACTGAAAGGATGATTGTGGAATATCATGCTCAGATCTACCAGAAGATGTCACTATGGAACAATATCTCGTATGAGCTAATTTAGCGTGCCAACTTTTTATAATATTAAAATAACATACCTCAAACAGTTTTTTTCAATAAAACTTAGTTGAAGACTTTATTATTAGGGGGATATTATAGATGACAGATGTTCTAGTACGTCTAAAATTTCCCACCTTTTTTATGTAGCAATTAAAATCTGGTATAGCGTTTTATAGAGGAGATGTATTTGAAGTGATTGTAAGGTATTTAAAATACACTATTTCATTATAACCTTATTTTCTAACAACATTCCAGCAAAAATAGCTGTTTTATAAGCATCTATAATCAACGCACAGGGGGTGAAAGTCATTTGACCAACTGCTAGATGACAGGCTCTTCTAGGGAGCTACTTTACTATAAACACCTCAAGCAGTCAGATGAATGTGTTCCAGAAGTGTCCGTTTCTCTTAGATTAACACAAGACTTTCCCAGGGGGAATTTCCTGTAGAAAGCACAGACTATAAATATTGTAAGACGAAATGGTAAAATTAAGAGACATTTAGCATCCAGTAGAGAATACAACAGAGTATCTACCTTTAGGTAGATAATGTAGTATAAAGTAACTGCAGAACTCACTAAAAAAATCGCCAGTAGACACTTCTTTTCCAAAAATAAAGATCGATCAACTTTTTCAGTTATAACAAGGGTCACCTTTGAGCCCAGAGGTATTAATTTAGAAATTTAAGAGATTCAGCATCCTTCAATAGCAAGCCACACCGAGGACAATGTAAGATTCTTCAACCCCACACCATTATACTGTGCGTGTGGATTCATACCTCCAGAGAAGAATATTCCTAAATCTTGGATTAAAGAATAAATTTGTTTTTTTAGTGACAGATAATAAATTAAGCTGGCATAAAAGCAATTAGAAGAGAAAAAATGCAGGCATGAAACCAAATGATACTTCTTTTTTCAAGAGGGAGGGAGGAAAGGACCTTCTATTTTGTGAAAACTGGAAGGTATCACAGAAATACTTTTAATATGCACAATATCTCAACTCACTCAGTGTAATTAACTACTTTGACTTATATTCCTTAAAATAACTGCAGTGAAATCCAATTTTTAAGGTATCTGAGAGCTAGAGAGATTGAATTAAATCAGAACTCTTAAAAAGAATCACATTCAAGAAACTATGTGCACATCATTACCCAATATATTTTATATTTTAACACCAGGACCAGCAAAAATAAAAGTATTAATGCTTGTTCTTGCTTATTAAATACATATTGGTAAAAACACTAACATAACAACAACTGAATGCAAGTGCAGGTTAACTGAAATAGTATTCTCCTTTTATAGTTTCTACCAGAATTAACTTGAAGGATTCCTGAATTTATATGAACAGCATGTAATGATAAGTAAGATCATAAACGGACAGTAGAATGATCACAGGTTCTTACTGTTAACATGTCCAATCTAACAGATAAATCTGTCTTTCTTTCTGAAAGATTTCATTTGTCCTCCAGATTAAGCCATGAACCCCTCATTAACAATGTGATTTATCAAGTTTTTGTATAAGACCATGGTTCAAGTATCCCATCCAAAATCTAAAGAGAAAGGTTTTTGACACAAGTGGCAGAAATGCAGGCTAGACCAATCAAATCTTTGAGAACTAAAACCTTTAATAGGCTTTAGACCATGACAAATACAATATTTAAAGCACTGATGGCATGTGTTCAGATTAACTAGACCCACTAACAAGCTCTCTGCAAACAGTTTTACAAGAAGAGCTTTCAGATGACCTCTTAAAACAACCTTTTCTATAATGTGTTGCGATAAATGCATGGGTTAGGATCTCAGACAGTAAAGATGCCAGGCCAGCTGAAATCCAAGTGGTGTGTTTTGGGGTTTTATTTTGTTGTTGTTCTTTTTTGTTTTAATGAATCCTACTCTCCAAAAACTTTAGAATATCAGGTTTGTTCAAATCCTTGATATCAAAAGAGGGGAAGAAAAAAGTACTTACTAGGAGATGAGGGCACAGCTTTAGCTAATACTTGAGAATAGTTCACTCTGAGAATCAGCATTGCTGTGATTTTGCCTACAGAAAGCCCACAGCAACTGTATATACATGCATATACATAAACAGATCAAGTGTGTGTGTGTGTGTGTGTGCGTGTGTGCATGCACTCACATCTCAGATCATTTCTGATTTTAAAATCCTGCTTAAGAGCCCCTTCAGAGTTTATGAATGTTATAAATTCTTAACTTAGAAGAAAAATACATTTAATTTCATGACTTGAGCGGACAACCTACATATAGCAGGGAAGTAAAATGGGCAAGCACTAGGCATGGCTCCTGAATAAAAATATATCATTCTACACAAATACCTATTGTGCCACAGCCTACACTTTGCCTTCCGAACTGCATTTCATATTCAAAAGTTCAATGAATTAGTTGGTTTGTATTTTATGTATTATATTCCAAGAATAAGTTCTATTTGGAATCTCACCTTGATGCACACTTCCATAACAATGTGACATGCCCTTTATAATGCCAGCGTAAATACTCACTCTTACTGTGTGATGCTCCTGTGCTAGCAATGATGTGACTTCCTCTTGTAAGGTAATGACCTCCAGAAATTGTCCCCAGAGAGCCATTAGAAGTGAGCACAGCTGAGCAAGATTCATATTTATAAGTTCTGCCAGTTCATCAGGATTTTCCATTTTCTGGAATTTGGAAAAAATATTTACACAACTGCTCCCATAATGTACAGACAGAATCAAAAAAAAACCCAACCTCACCTCAGTAAGAATTGTAATTAAAAATTACTTCCAAATTAGACTGTTTTGTCTAAATATCAGAATTGGATTATTTAGGTTACAACACTAACAGAATACTTTGTGTTGCTTTAAATACTATCCAGTTGTCTTTTAGAATTAGGACTCAATCTTAAAACAACAATTCAATTTATAGCAACCATTAGTATGAGTTGCAACCACTATATTTTCTAACATTCAAAACTTTAGTGTGACTGAAAAGAATAGGAACCAGGAATTAGAAAACAGACAATCAACACAAAATGCATTAGTCACAATTCCATGCAATATTAAAGGTATATTTAAAAAAAGGAGACATTTCCATTTCAGAATAGTCACAACTGACTATAACATTTATATGGACCTACACATCCAGATGGCACTATCTATCTATGTCTACACACACGTTAAACATCCTTAGGAACCAGTGTTATACTGTAGACTTCTTAGAACCAGATCACACAAAGATAAATTCAGTGGTCTGTTAACCTGGGATATAGTTCCACGCTAGCCAGTGGTGGACTGCTAGGCTTATATTCCCTGTCATTCTGAAAAATTACATTTTGCTAAAAAGTAATTGCAGGCATATAAAGCATTGACACAAAGGGTTTTAAAGTAAGGATAGTAAAGACCCAGCTTCAGCAATACTGAAGAGGAAGTAGCAAAAAGGATTACAATACTGAGACATCAACTTAATAGGAGAGACTGGAAATAAGAGGGGGAAACACTTTTGAGAGGAACTGCATAAAAGAAGGGAGGGAGAAAAAGGAAAAAATTTAAACATATCTTAGCAAGCTAAGGGAGGAAAAAATTGATCATAAGTACTGAAATAATTCACTGAGGCTATGTAAATATAAAAAGCTTGTAACGTGTGAAGTAAGATTATTAGTTGCCCACAGAGAGCCAACTCTTCTGGCACTGTCTCCAATTATACAAATGATACCCTTGTTAAGCCAATATTACCTTTTCTTGTAATTATACTATTGCTCCTGAAATGGAAGGTAAGCCTGCTACTCCACAAAAGTGGGCAGAAAGCCCACTTGGTAACAAAGTGCGACCATCTTCTTTCAAAAAACGTTTGAAACTTCTGCTTTAGCCTCTGCCGTGACAAGGCAATAAGCTGTGCAGCTGAGGCTAGTTCTCACTGCTGCACATTAAGGGGAGAGTCAGGGAGAAAAACATAAGGAAACTAAAGCAGACAATTTCCTTGCGACTGTAGAGAAAAGAGGGTGAGGAGACAGCCTGAGGACAAGTCCCTCCCCAACACGGGGCGACACGCTTGGGGAAACTCCTCATGTACAACTCGCTCCTACTCCTCGATTTTACAACATTATTACACGATACCATCAAAAAGGAGGAACTCAAATTACGAACGCAGAAAATTCAAAATGTGATTTTTATACAGTGCTGCTACTGACATGACAAGATACCACGTGAATAGTTAAGTTTGAGTTGAGCAATTTCTCTTTGAATGAGGAACCGTTGAAAGAAACGTTGGCAAAAAACTACATCGGAAGTTATTACTGAAACCAGCAGTTTATTCCCAAGTAACATATGAAATCAGCATACTCTAATTTTATAGTTATTTCACTTATGCAATAAATGAAGAAAACAGTACCTTTACTTCTTCACACAATTCTGTAAGACGAACTTCTACATCTATGTTCTCTGGAAAGATGAGAGATGCATACGCATGAAAAATGTATTTCCCATGTTGCAGAGTAAAAATAGTTATCTCACACAACAATTTAAACACACATGAAAAAAAAAGACCATCAAATAAAATTTGATGCCATGGTAAGTACAACAATCAACTTGAAATCATGTAAATTTTAAACTCCAGTTAAAATTATTTCTTATTAATTGCTGAGGTTGAGGACAGAACACAATTAACTAAAACCAGGTTTTATTTACCTGATCTGTAAGCTAAGCTACCTACATGCATAAAAATACAGTTTAATTGTCTGAGGAATTATATTTTGGTCAAAAACTGTTCTTTATGTAATACTGAGATATTGAAAGGATAATTAAGAATAATTTAATCTTCCATAGTATGGCAACTTAAACTGGATCACAACCTGGAATGACTTATTTATTTAAAAAAAAAAAAAAAAAAAAAAAAAGGATTTCTTCTTTGGAAAGAATGTTTCTCCTTGTTAACCGTTCCAATTCTACTCAAGCGACTCCAATCAATTAAATAATAATTTAAGACTATGATTTGATTTCCTTCTTTACTTGACGTACCAGTACCAAAACAGCAATTTATAACCCCTAAAACTGTTTGTGGCAAATATTTATATTTAAATTCATTTTTGAAACACAATGTTAAGTGAAAAAAAACCCACAATATTTCTTGAAAACATACACGTGAACAAAACATGCCTCCAATCCCACAATAAAAAAAAAAGGATATGGATAATGAACATAAGTTTATAGAATGGCAACAGCATTTTTACTCAATTTACCTTTGAATGATACCACCTAGATTTGGTGAATATGTATTGATTTTCAGATAATTGCCTCTATTATACTGAGTGCTATTATACTTAATATCAAACAAATTAACTCACATAAAGTTCTGAAAAACATGCAACTTGCAGAAACACATGAAGTGCTCAGAAACAAGATTAGAAATGTTTCTGAAAGATATTGCATAAACCTGTTAGCTAAATAGTACTTGAAGATAATTGTTCTGAAAATACACGAAAACTGTTTAAGACACTATACTTTGGTTGTGTTTGTGGCTGCACAAATATTGGCATTAAAGAAAAAATTAAATGGCTTATTTATCAGACCCAATACTGAATATTTATCTTCATTGTCACACTGCAGTTGGTAATAGGTTTTGAACAACAATTAAAACTGTGAGGTCTAAAATCATTATGGAAAACCCAAAACGACAATGTTCTCAATAAAAACAACAGAATACAGACAATGACAATAGGTAAAAAAATTAAATATTAACATTCTATAGCAGTAATGTTCATCCAGCAAACATGTGATGCAGTTTTGCCAGCTCTGTTTCTTTAAACAAAAGCAAAATGCAGATATATATGATCAGGCTTGTGACCTACTATGAGTCTGAACTGCCATTTTATTCTTTCCCATCAAAAACTGCCTTGTGCGTCAACAGCACCGTCTTTTGGCCAACACTGGAGTAATAGTGACACTCTCCAAAGGGAGAATTGTCCATTTAGACATGGACAGCTGCAGCTTAAACCTTGAGAAGGTCTCGTGCAGTGCTTGGGAGCAGCAAGCTCTGAGATACCAGAGGCAATCTGAAAGATTTTGCAGGGGAAAAATATTAGTCTTTTATTATTTAGAAAGTTGAGGCTGCAATGAATGACCTGAAACTACCTTTTTTAGCTGGCTATTTAAATGGTGATAACTGACTAAACTCTTCAATCATTTCTGTTTAGTAAAATAGGACAACAAAAATAAAACAACACTAAACCAAGAAAACAGTAATATTTTCTCATTTCACTATCTATATTCAGCATAGACATAAGTAGCTCAACTCCACAAACTTCAGAGTTCAACATACTTTCACTATGGCTGAATATAGAGGATTTTTTTCTCCTGTTTACAGATAAAAATATTTTATATTATTAATAAAGATCTGAGGGGTTATATCACCTGCTTTGAAAACATACCTAGGTAGGCGTCTCTCTGGGTTCGTGGATATTTTCTTCTGAGAAGGCGTTCATAAAGGACCTGCATGCTGGCCTTGGCTAGTTATAGGGATTGCACACACATGACTAGTTACTAACCTCCTTTTTTCATCTGTGATTTATTATTTGCCTTAAAGTTAGTATTAAAAAAAAGCTTATTGCTAGCCTAGCAATTAGTGCATTTAGATCAGTACATTAAAGCATATAATTTTAGTGTAGTTTCTAGATTAGGTATTATTCATGATGTACATTATGCTCGCTTGTTTTCCTGTTTATTTCCTGAAACCAGTAATACTTAAATGCTCAGTTAAGGTTACTGAGTTCTTTTGCACATGCTTCTGCAAAATCACTGTGTTTTCTTAAAAGTATGCAATAGTTTAAAATGAGTTGAAATGTACATCATAAAAAACTGAGCAAATAGAAGAAACAAAATTAAAGAGAGAATTTATTTAAAACACGAAAAGGTGATGATTCTGAGATTTAAACAGGACTTGAGATTCCCTTCCCCCAAATCCATTTAAATTTCATGTATAAGATTTCCAAAATGAAATAATTCATTTATTTTAAAAATTAAAGATAAATACAAAGGACAACAATTGTGTACTTTCTGAAGTCCAGAGTGCTTCAGTTTCTTTGCATACTTTACAGAAACATGGCTTTTTTTTTTCTTTTTTCATTGCTGATGGATTTTAAAGAAAGTATTGTTAATAATGATAAGCATTGTTATTTGTCATGAGCAAAAGGTGCGCAGTAATAGCGTAATTAATAGTTATATTATTAGTTCCTTTTGTTATATCAATTGTGCCAATCAACATACATGCAATATAACTGAAATAAATGAAAAAAGATTTATAAATAAGAAAATAAAGTAATTACAGCAGCAATTGAAAAGATTTTGAGAAAAATAGGAAACAAACTGTCAGCAAAATATGTACAATGTATGTCAAATGTAATTACAAATTTTCACATCTCTCAATCTATTGTTCAAACTTGCATTTCCTTAAGGTAAGCTAAAATACTCACAGAAATCACTAAAGGTCTGACTCAAGTTCCACTGAAGCTTATGAAAGTCTTTTTGTTGACTTCATTGAGGTTTGAAGGGTACCCAGCTATGAAATTCAATTACTTGCTTCTTTCTATTATATATATTTTTAAGAATGTTTTACAGAACGTAACGTCCTATCTGAAACATTTAAATATCAAGATTTAGTCTAAGCCTACCCTTACAATGACAATAAAACCAACAAATACTATTTGGCAAAAGGTGAATTTTGTCATTAAAAGGAAGACTAAAAGTTGAGTCATTCATGTAACAGGGCATTCCCTCCCCTCCATATCAAGATTAAGATAACTGACAAAAATATTCTTTGCACCATAACTGTAGCAGTATTTTTGCTTCTATAAAGAAAAAGCCTCAGTTTCTGCATTAGTGGTATGTGCGATTCAAGCATAGATTTTTAGCACTCTTCCTCCAAAAATCCCCTTCCAAAAATGGCTTTGCATTTTTGAATATATATGTGAAACATTCTTTGTTTTAATCAGTAACTGGCTGCCATGTCACACTTAAAAATTATTTTTTATATCTCCATTTCCTGTCTTATAAATTCCTAATGCTTAGTTTTGATATTGCTAAAATTATGTAATAGCATAATCAATACCTGCTGTCTACAGTCAGTGTAAATTCTGAAAGACCTGTCTGGTTTTTGGATTTAAATAAACCTTTATATAACTCAAAGGGAATATGTTCGCTGGAAAAAAAGTCCAGCTTGTCCGTTATAATGCCAATGCATTCTCCTTTTTATTTATACCACTCTCCCAGTTCTACAAGTTGAGAGTAGGCTCGCTAATATACCAGCGTTCTACAGAAATGCATTTCATGAAATATTTTCACAGTTATTTTTATCAAATGTGGTTCATTCAAGTTACTAGGAGTCTTCACCACCATAAAACTTATAACTTAAATTTCTTTCTATGAATCTGTTCTGTAAGAGTTTAATTTTAACTTTATTAAAGAAATAGCTGCTCTGAAAACATATTTTAACTACTCAGTTTTACAGAAACAGTTCTGTATTCAGATTGCTTTTCCCAGTTCTCAGGTAATTAAATCATTGATCAATCGGTCAGTTTAAAGTTTACACTACAAATTGAGTCAGCAGCAATTTCTTCTTGTAGGTCTTGTTTTCAGGTAAGTTTCCAATGCAGTATTCTTCTCAAATCCAAGCTTACCAAATTTCAATTTTTAAATGACTATACAATGTTTCCTTACAACATACAACCAAGTACAGCATGCTTTTTTAGATTGTGAGTTTCTCCAACTTTCTCACCACTAAAAACAATGATTTGAAAAACAGGCCAAATCTTAAAACAAAAACCTACAAGAAAAAATATATTTGTATAAATTCAAACTGTTGTCTCATTATTTCATTAGTGGGGTGATGATACTATATATATTTTTTCTCTGTGAGTTATTAAGTTCCAGTTCAGTTTAAGCAAAAACATTATAGATATGCAAGACGTACAAAATTAATGCCAGTTCAACCTAGAAGAGGGGACATTTTTAATGAACACTGAAAGGAAAGCGATGCATTTTATTATATTCAACATACCCAGTTCAATTCGGTGAGAAGAGGGGAGCTCCTTTGTTATCATAATGAAATATCTATGTAACCCTTTGAAGGCAAGCAGCAAACTGGCACAAAGTGTGTAGTGGAAATTATAGGCATGATTGAGGAAAGACTCTGAAACCACAAAACTGCAACCCTAAAAAAAGAAAAAAATGCACATATTAATTTCATACCTAAGTGAAGCATTAACAGAATAACTAAAATGGACTTTTCAATGGACTGAAATATCTTAAAAAAGAAGATCAAACACTAAATATTTTAAGCTTTCCATCTACATGATCCTGAAATATAACACAGCCTTTTGGAACAATTTTTCTCTTTTCACCTATCATGTGGCACATCAAAGTACCTCCAAAGTTCATTGTTCATCAGACAGTATTTCTGTAAAAAAGTAAAAATCCACACTGACGAACAAAATATAAATAAAATGTTCAGCTGATACATGCTTACATCTGCTGATAACTGTTTTGTGTAGTTATTGCCAAAGACCACACTTTCAAGGGAAGGAATCACAGAGTCCCTGTTTTGTGCTGGTGCATTCCTGTTTAACCACGTATTCTTCACTGGGCGAGGAAAGCTGTAAAGCAAATTGAATATAAAGACATCCACATCTTTATAAATACAAATGAACTGAATAATTCTAACATACTATGTGACACAAATCTGTCACAGTTACAAAAATTCTTAGTTTTTCATGAAAGTAGCAAAAACACAGATTCTCAGTAATATACTGAAAGTTCCCAGGCTAGTAGGTTCCCCTTTTAAAGCAGTACTTGTAAAGTAGTTCTCAAAGCACATCTCCAGCTAGCAGGAGCAATTTAAGAAGTTATTACCCTCGACTGTTTGTTGCCATCTCTCACCACAAAGGTCAGCAGACACTGTGCCAGGAGACTGGGCAAGCTCTCCCTCATTCTTTTTAATTGAAAACTCAGATAATTTAAACAATATTCCTGAAAGTTTAAGCCAAAGAGCTTAATTTTGAATTATAACAGGTAAGAAGCATTCATTTTCCACCAACTTTGCTGCGAGAACATTAGCTCCTAAAAGTGAATGAGCAGCAAACACTTGGAGAGCTATCACACAAACTGTCACTGCTGTTCCCTTAACGAATGCCTGACCTCAGCTACTCAAGGAGAAAGCCCATCCAAAACCCCAACCTCTCCCCAAATTGTTCAGAAAAGGACAACTTGGATCTTTAATATTCATTCCTGACTGACAATTAGTAACAAAACCTGTTTTTCACTTTCTCTCAATGAAATGAAGTTTGATCCCACATCTAAGAGACAAATGCAGGTGAAACTCTTGAATTTCACGGCGGTGTTTTGACAACTGACATTGTATATACATGATACTGCTTGATACTGTGTGATTTTATCAGATGAAGTCTTCAACGGCAATACTACCTCATTCCCACCTCCTCACTGCTTAGTCCTCTCCCAAGTAACACTGTGCCATCCCTTCAGATCTGCCATTTCATTTATTATATAGCCATGCCTGAAACACATCACTGGAATAATCCAGCTTGGAGGGGGGAAAAAAGGGGGGAGGGGAGAATAAAAATAAAAAGCCGGCTGAATTCTCCAAACCAGCACAGTGCTGCTACACAAAACAGCAGTCTAACACACATGACAACATAGCTGCCATGATGTGAAGGCAGAAAAGTGGTGGGAACACCTTAAGCTAAAGCCTTCGACATATATGCCACAGCCTGAGTATGAACAGGAAAAAACATAAGGGGAGAAAATAGCATGGTGTATTTGAAGACCTGAAAGATGGCAAAGCTAGATATGCTAAAGAAAAAGCCATGTAAAGAATGCACTTCATACTTGTGACTGTATGGCCCTTTTCATGCTCACTTTTGAGACAGAGAAGTGGGGAAGACAGATACCGTAAAGGATGACAGAAGTGAATTTTCTGCCTATACATGGAAGAAAAGAACAAGTAAAAAGGCTTCAGCAAAAACTAGGCAAAAGCTTATTTAAAGAGAAAATGAAATCCCTCTGTTTCATTTACTTTAGAAAACATAAAACACATCATTTGCAGACATTACAGTAGTAACTGAAAACTGAGAAATAAAGACAGCTACCGCTGTTTTTAACAACACCTATTACTGCTACTAACCAGAGTCAGCAGCTGATCTTCCTGATTAAGAATATGTATTAATATCTTCCTCCTCACTTCTCCGGTTTTGGGTATTATCTCTGTTCTGCATCATCTACTCTTATTTCTAAGAGAAACAAACTCAAAATTTGTTCCAGGTAACTTTTAAAACAAGAGGCCTCTCCTCCCTCTGACCCCTGAATTCCAGGGCCGTCATAAAGAAAACTACATCGTACATAGACTTAACTCCTTCCTAAGTACCCTATTTGCACAATATTTACAATTGGGCTCCCAAATATTTTATTTGCATTTTATTAACAGGAGATTACCTTATTAATGGCTGATGCAGAGCAACCAAAGAAGCATGGACTATAACAGATATGACAGAAAGGTGGAAGTAATCAAACATAACATTGACATAATGATGAAGGCCCCGATGCAAGTTAAAGTGCAACTTTAAAGTTCGGCTACTGATTGGCTGTAGTGTGCTCAGGTCATCAGGTCTAAAAATAAGTAAAAAACACATCTAATTAGAGCAACCACTTTTAAAGTAGGTAAGCAATAAAATTAGAAGTGCAATATGTAAGCAGGTTATTAGTAATTGATGCAGCTATCAATTCAGCATTGGTGTATACTTTGGAACGTTAATTTAGAAGCAGTTAACGTTTTAATAAAATCTTTTACATTTAAACTTACGAATAGTCTGTATCTGTGAAGTGTAGATCTAATGTTAGCAGAAAATTCATTTCATTAAGAGATTCTTCAATCTAAAAAGGAATTGTAGAATCATGAAATCTTTTCAGGGCCCGTATTTATAGTAATCTAAACTATGAATAACAAAGATTTAAGTATCTGGATATAGTAAGCTGAATGGCAGATTACCTTCCTCTCATCTAACAGCATTTTTATTTTGAAAATCATCACATCATTCACAGAAACTTCCTCATTTTTGTAAAGAATCTGAAATGTTTTACTGCAAACTATATTGTCATGGACTGAAGCAGGAAAGGCAAGATCTGCACCTGGAAAGAGAGAAACAAATGTTAATATAATTGGTCTAGAATCTGGAAACTGGAGCAGCTAGTAAGTGAAACTCCTGTTCCTATAAGTTTTATGTCCACTATCAGAACTTAAAACCAACACAATCAGTTTTCATTTTAGTCAGCAGCTTACTGGAGTTCAGAGGAATGTTTTTGCTTCTAAGAAATACTGTATCAATATTTTTGAATGTAATTTACTTTTAACACAATTTCCAGCCTGAAGATTTTTTGCTTTGTTCCGAGCTGGAACAAGTCATTCCAGGCACCAAAAATTCTAACAAGAAGCATGAAGTTTGTCTTCTTTCATTCAACATTACTGTTGTTTCAAAACTTTTAAGCACGTTAAGAACTAAGAATTACTTACAGATGAGGCAGAAAGGTTAAATGACATGCACCACTCCACTGAATTAATCAAGCACACAGGTGGTTCTTTCTTTCCTTCCACAGTTTTGCATACTACTCTGGTCAGACCAGTTCCAGATATGCCATCTAAACCTTACATTTCTTGTTCAATATGGCACTTCTGCTTTCACTCCAGAAGCTGCTCAAAAAGAGTTCACAAAAGTGTGACGAATGGTTGGGGGATACTTTGCCAAGAAAGGTCAAAAAACTTCTAGTAGGAATGAGAGAGGGAAAGGTTCAAAAAAAAAAAAGTTTTTGAAGAAATATTTAGCATTATAGGAAAGTGTTTACCACACAGGAAAAATCATGGCAGGCACTAACCTGTGAAGAAACGCGTAAAAGAAGATGGAACTTGGAAGAACAAAGGTAAGAGCTGAATTACTGACTGTTTCTTACCCTTCCTCAACAAGTCAGCTCAAGAGCATTAACCTTCTTCAGTACACTAGCTTTTAGAAATTTTGTATATGGGGGTGTGAAACATTTTTGAAAATTCTTTTTATTTTTCTTAATAGATTACTTCAAAAGAATCCACAAAAGAAAAAAAAAAAAAAATCAATCTGCAGAGTTTGTGCTTCACAGATTTGGGGTCTACAGATCACTGAAAGAAAATCACTGCTAGAGTCCGTGCAGGGCAGACAGTCCCACCCTGTAACCTTCGTAACATTTGAGTTCAACCTCCCTTCAGGAACTAGAAACAAGTGTAAGCGCTGGTTCACTGAAGCAGTTTCATACACACTCTGCAGTTAGGTCTCCTGGACAAGCTAGATATAAAGGCTGAACCAATAAAGGTAATTCCCCCACGTAATGCCACTTTCAGCTTGTATCAATCGATCTGGTATGATACAGGTGAAGGGCAGAGAGGGTATGGTTTCCCATTACCCGTAATCTGATACAACTGCATGCCACCAGCGAAAGGGATAGCCTCTAGTCTGACACAAAAGAGGTAATGAAAACATATAGCCACGGTCCCACTGTCTATGCACCACTCAGCTCTTTTGGTACTACTCCCCATCCCACAGACTTCAGTACAAGCAGAAACTGTGTCTGCAGGAGAACGGCCATGGAGGAAAACCCAAAATCAGCAACGGTGTACCCACACCCACATGGGGATCGAAAGCCCCCAACCATGAAAGTAGCAAGGCAGAACAACTGTTTTTTAGTCAACTATGGGCTGACTAGATTACTTCTAGGCTTGTATCCACACAACTAAACCATCTTGGCAAGCTGTAGGTCTGTAAGAAAGAATAGAAAATACAGGAACCAGGGGAGGGGAAAAAAAATATTGGGGAACCCATTCACTTTTGCATGGTAAAAGTGGACATCTCATTCCTAACCTGATTAATTTTTTTTCTGAAAAACAGCCACTAGTTTCTGACAGAAGGCGGCATTCAGAACAGCTTCAAAGCTGAAACAACCTCATGCAGACTAGAATTATTCTTTTAGCTTTCTGGAGCATGACTGCATCTCCTTCCAAATCACAAGGATGCCACCAGACTTTCACAAGGCTGGAGCTGAAGCAAGTGCCTTGCTGTATCACATTGTAATGGAAGCTTGTCCTGGGTCCTGGTTATTCATAGTACTGAACTACCACCAAGGGGAAAATGAGAAGGGAAGAAAAAGGGATTAAAAAGAGACATGGGACCTGATGAAAAGCTGGAAAGGGCTGGACAAGTGATGGAAGGAGAAGAAATGGAGCAGAAGGAAGAGGAACACTGAGATGCTACATTTAACTTGGAGAATAAAAAGGAAGAGCTGGATCTCATGAAGAGTCTGAGGGAAAGGGGAAAACACACAGCCAAGGCAAGGAAACTGTGGGTGACTTGTGGAGAGGCTAGGGAGAGCTAGAAACTCTCCAGGGAGAGCTAGTAACTCGGCAGGAAGACATGGACTGGGATGAGAAAACCATGATGCTGTCAAAGGGAATAGGACCTAGAAAAGATCCAAGTATGAGGAAGATGGAATAACAGATAGCTTCAGAGGCACAGGAAGACGTACCTGGTCACTACATCACACCCATCTCAACAACAAGAACGGTGGGCTCCAGCCCAGCTACAATTCCTCTATCGGCAACAAATACCAGATACTTCCAGAGAGTGGCTCAACCCTTCAGTGCTAGTCCACAGACAGTGTAGCAGTAGCTTTTTTTCCAAAATAATGGCAGTCTCAGTAACTGATATGAGCTATTTGATCACCTTGAACAGTAAGGCTGTGAACTAGATCTAAAGCTTCTAGCTCCGCTAAATTAAGCAAGCAAATGAAGCAGATGGAAGACAGAGGTCCTCTGTGAGATAAAGCACGATCATGTCCACAAGGAGGACAAACGAATACTAAAGTGGCATCTTTGCCACCAAAAAAAAAAAAAAAAAAAGAGCTGTAGCGTGATGTGCATTTAAATTTGCACAAAAAAAAAAGCAATTCCACCCACTCTTTGGTTGACCCTTCATTCCTGCTTTCCACATTGTTGTGGCACAAACATTATTAGCAACTACATGATGAACTAGATGGAGAGATTGATCTAAAAAGCATCCCAGCTTTTGGATTTGGGGTTTTGGCTTTTTTTTTTTTTTTTTGAAAAGACTGTTTATCAACTGAATAAGTTCCCTGGTAGAGTTCACTGGCCAGATCAGACATTTGTGTCAGAGCAGTGCACAGAGCAATATAGCAGCAGGAACTAGCCAGAGGGAAGCAAGGGCTGCTTTTTTTTTTTTTTTTTGACAGCACTGTTGATTTAAACTCATGTCAAACTGAAGACTTAATGTAGTTTATGCCTCATAAAGAGAGACAAAAGGGCTAGAATACGTGTCACAGAATTCATTAAGCTTTCTGAAAAACAAGTGAAGACAGTTCTAAAATATACCATGAAAAGAAAAAACATCCTTTTAGAGATAATAAAAATATTATTTAAGTGAGACTATAAAAAAAAGTATCAGTTTAGAACTAAATTCCAGTAAACCACATTACATTTCTGACTTGAAAAATTTGTCCCTTTGTTCATAAAAATTATTTATTTATTTCACATATATCCAGGAACTATTCAAGAAGCTTCAGTGTCTACACTGTAATTCTGCTCAATAATTCAGGTCTCGGTAACCTCATTTCACATTTTCTCAGTCTGTAGCAAGTTTTTCTTCTAGGCAATTCCAAAAATTTCATTTGACATTTGAAAACTTAATTCATTTTTGCTTCTCATATTTTTTACAGAATTAGGAGAGCATTAATATGTTTCTCCAGGTTTAATTTGCCCTGGACACAGAAAACAAAAGCGAGTACCACGTTTTAAAAAAAAAAAGGGGGGGAGAGGAAGTGGCAGCAGCTGGATATTTCTGTTCAGGAGCTTAAATCAATTTTTAACTTTGTCTCCAGACAGCAGAATAGCAAGGCTGGGGGGTGGAGGGAGGAAGGAATTGAACCTTTTCAGAGTCTTCCTTTGGCAAGAAACAAGTTTAGCAATCTGCAGGAAAGTCTGTATCTGAAGTTCTCCGTTACTTTGAGGATACCTACTTAAATGAGACCTACCCAGAGGCCTTAGTCATCTTAGTCCATAACAAAGGAAAACTAAGCAGATCAGTGGAAAAAACAGAAGACACTAATATAAAGGAATCACCATATTGTGCTGCCAGTAATCAGAATCAACAGAGGAAATACTGTAACACAAATTCTGTAATTAACTTATGAGTCTCATTGCTAAGAACAAACAAGCTAATTTTTCAGTAGGTCAGCATGAAATAAGTTATATTTTAATTGTGTTAATAAAAAAATACAGAATTAAAACATTCTTATATTAGTTATAATAACGCAAGACAAAAAGGACGCTCTCCTAATTAGCAACGGAAGATAATGACCTCATTTGCTAAAAGTTCTTGCACTTACCAGCCACGTGTAACAAGCTAGCTTCTAATTTGTGGGGAATTCTTGGTGGAATTTTCATAGATGCACGAATCTGGTAAAAGCTAAAGCAAAAGACAGTCATTTGCAACACATTTGGGTCAGTACACCTCATTTACCATATACAGACACATACAATGACAGAGGCAGGGATGGGAAGAAGGGGAGCAGGAGAAAGGAACAGGCCCAAGAAGTCCCCAAAATTTAAAACTGTGTTTTTCTTTTAATTCTTTACTCACCTTTTTCATCATTAACTAGAAACCTGACCTGAATACAAGAATGAAGTCTCAACACACAGCTAGCTGTCCTTCCACTCCTCCATGGTGTTGGCACAAGTATTTATCTAGATACCTGCTCCCCATCTTTGAACAGATCTTAACCCCGCTCCAGTTCCATACTGCTTCCAACTCTGATTTTGATCTATGAAATTCCTAAGTTGTCTCTTATATTGATTTTTATGGAACTCTTATATACACTAGATGATCTGTTCTCTCCATCTCATCCCATTTCAGATAATTCATTTTTATTTTCAAGGGCTAGCTTCAGCCAGTTCAGCGAGCTGATGTGACACACCTGCACCAGCACTAGTGCCGACAAAAGGGAGAGAACAACAACACTCAGAAACAGAGTGTGAGAGGACAGAAGCACCTTTTTAGGCAGAAGCATGAACCTAAATGCCCTTAAGAGTACGCATTTCATATCCCACTCACAACCCTATGGCTCTTTTAATTATCCAAACTATGCAAATCCAAAGCATCCTTATTCTGTTGTTCTGTTTTTTTGTTTTTAACACCACAACTAAGGTTGAGGGCACCAGGACTTCAGTAACAACTGATATAACTGTGTACTAGGCTTACAATCAATAAATAAAAATAATTCTTAATTAAATCCTTTCACAAAATTAAAAGTCAACTTTAGTTTGATCAAATGATATATCAAAGAATGCCATATAATAGAAGATATTTAATAAACCAACGATGCAGTTAGTGCTAAGAAATAATAGCAAAATCATTCCTACCTTTTAAAAATCTAATAAAACTCAACCTATTGTAAACTGATAATCATACTTTTATTTATTTATTTTTTTTAGAAACCTATAGATGAAACAAGATTCCAAAAACATTTAGTAAGTGATTCATAAACAGTCAAGCATGAATTAATGTTGCATTGGAGAAAAAAATATAATACTAACATTGTGTCCTGTTCTACAGGAGTGTAAGGAATTGAGTAGATTACAAGAGCCCTCTCGACATTAATCCAGCAGGATGCAATCTAGTACACTCACGTATTTTGGCTCAGACTTAGCTTGCACCATTCAATCAGTCACTCACGTCAGCTATACCAAGACACGTTACATTCACACATACAATAGCCTAAGCAAGGAGATACTTCCCACCAATCCCAAATTCCCAGTGTAATTTCTAGATCTACACTAAACACTCCTCTAGCACTTGACACACTACCACTACAAGCTGCATCTTCCCATAACCCAAATGACCCAAATGTGATGGCAGAGCATGCTGATTGTTATTTCATGTGTTAAGAAGAGAACTGCCATGGTGATGACAGGCAACTTGGAAGATCATATATAACCTTTTACAAATTATAGTGAACTGTATAAAGAGGGTTAGCTATCTATTATACTCAAGCACCCAGAAATATGCAGACAGGTACTCTTCTCAGCAATTGTATAAATTGTAAAGGGAAGGTCTAGAATAACTACTGGCCTTCAAAAACTACCTCATTTTTTTTTTTTTATAGCTGACTTTTTCCCAGCAGAATATTGACCTGTAATTTGGGTACTTTATGTTAAAAAACAAACAAACAAACAAACAAACAAACAACCCTTTAAGAACTCTATATATTAAATTTTTTTTTTGCAATATTTCAGAGAAATGCAAGATATGTTACTTCATCTTATTCTAACCTTCTGCCCAATTGGGTCCCTACAGCAGATTCAAAAATATCCAGAATCTGCCTCATTCTCAGTTCATGTTTAGAACCATCTGACAGTTCCACAGAGCATCTGAATGGAAGATAAATTTAACTAAGACTTAATAACTCCATCAAATGTGGAGAGGTTGATGAATTAGGACCTTAACAAGGTAAGATGGAAGGTAAATGCAAAGTAAAAACTGGACACTGAACAGAAAGGTGGTGTAATGTGACATTTCTATTACTTAATGCAATTAGACTAGTTCTCTGTAATAACACTATTAAATGACTGTTTACAATCCAGGCCTTCAAGAAAGCAATAATCAACAGCATTGTTTATATTCAAGTCCGTGATACATATGCTTAAAATGTAAATTGTGAAACAAAAAGGCTGTTTGAACATCCTTACTTTTCCTATTATTGCTTTCCAGCATTTCATTAAAAGTAGAATATTCTACCCCTTATACTACTTTCTGCCTGATGTATTTTAATTTGGGTTAATGGGGAGATGAAGGTGTATTGTTTGCTTATTTGAGACAGGTTGCTTTGATATTCAGCACAGATTTGTACTTTAAGCAGTTTATAACATAAAACATTTACCTGTTAATCTGAATATCAAAACTCTGCAGGGCAAATAAAGAAACATTAAATTAAAAACTTATGTCCAGATCTTTGAAATAATTAAACTGCATCAAGATATTAAAAAAAAAAAAAATTCCCACACAGTATGTACCCAAATTGTTCCCTGCTGTTCATCTTTCGATACCATAAATATTAACCATCTATCTGCAAATGAAAAGCTACAAATTGATGTTTAGAATACCAAGCTTCTGATAATTCAGCAAGATGCATTTTGATCATCTTTGATGATATAACTACAGCTGAGCATTTTAAAAGCCTCAGCTAGAACAACAACTAATAAAGTAGAATCCTAAAGTGAGTCACTGCAGTATGGGCAGCTCAGAGAACAGATCTGGGAAGAAAGGCGGACTGACAGCTGGCTGAAGGTCTGACAGCACAGAAGGAAGAGATTTTGAGTGAGGCTTTAGCATCAATTTGTCAAGACAAAGCAACATGAGAAGCAGGTTACAGATGCTTGAAGCTCTTCAGGCTGATGCAAGAGCGATTTGAAAGACGGTCTCCAAAGGGAGACTGAGCAAGCAGACTCTCAACAGTCTCCCTGAGCTTTATGAAGCATTTATGAAGCACTGTAGAAACAGCTCTCCTGATCAGTGACCACATAGCTAACACATCTTTAAGCAACTTTGTTTTTTTTCTGGATAAGAACACCAAGCAGAAAACACAGCAAGCAAATGCGGACGCCATCAGAAGAATTAGATAATAAAATAAACTGCTTTCAAGGTAACCGGAACGTCTTTTGGACCAAGGCCTTTTAGATCATGTGAGACTTGGCAGAAATGCTTAGCCTGAAGGAATGAAGTAGATATGTTTTCTTTCTGAGGATTTTCATTCCCTTAATGGGAATATTTTCCATCATGCCATGAGCTTGCCTTCTGCTGTATTTGTGAGCAGAGGTGCATCCAAGGCTTTTCAAAAGCCTCACTTCCAGGCTGGAAGAAGAGTGACCAATTCTGAAATTCTTTACTGCTCAGAGACATCACTGCATTCAGTATTACAAAGTTGGTTTCTGGATTATCTCACTTTCCCTAGATTCCGCAACTGAAGCATAGTATTTATTACTGCTATCACTGTTTTATCTGGAGAATTCATTCAGTGAAGGCAAGGGTCATTACACAGTCCACCTTCTAACCCTATAGGCCCATTTGCTTTCCCCATAGATGATTTAATTGAATAGCTATGGAAATGCATTCTTCTAATTTCCGAAACACCATCAGGCCACCTATTCCTCAGTGAAGGAAACAATGACTATTACTAATATGGCCACAGTGGCAGACCATCCAGGTACTAGCCTTGTTAAAACTAGGCAAGCCAGTGCCACTTCTGAAACATCTGGAAACATTCATTATTATGTGAATGAAGGCTCCCTAATGCTTCTTTAAATTTTCCTGATTCAGAACAGAGGAATCTCTACTAAATGCTGTCAATGAGGAATATTTTAGGTACAGTGATGAGCATATATGTTCTTAAAAAAAAAAAAAGCCAACAGTCAATATGGACCCAGTTCCAGGAACAGAATGCACCTTGCAATGCTCCAGTCTGGGGAACAGATCTGCTGAGAAGGACCTGGGGGTCTTGGTAGGCAGCGAGCTGAATGAGCCAGCAGTGCACCCTAGGCTACATCAACAAGAGCACAGCCAGCAGGTCGACAAAAGTGATCAACTCCCTTCACTCGGCACTCCCTAGACCACATCTGGAACACTGTGTCCAGTTTTAGGACCTCCACCTGAGCGAGTTCAGCAGAGGTCCACCAAAATGGTCAGGTGGCTGGAGCACATGCCCTTAGGAGAACCTGAGGGAACTGGGCTTGTTCAGCTTGAAGAAGAGGCAGCTTTGTGGGCACCTAACAGCAGCCTGCCAGTGCCTACAAGGAGATTACTGAGAAGAATGAGCCAGGTTCTTTACTGAGGTGCGTGGTGGGAGAATGAGACACAGTGGTCATAAATTGAAACAGGGGAGGTTCTGACTGGATATAAAGAAAAATATTCTGCCATGAGGATAACGAAGCACTGGAACAGGTTGCCCAGAGAGGTCGTGGAATCTCCATCCATGGAGGCTTTCAAGAACTGATGGGACAGGGCTACAAGCAACATGGTCTGAATTCAGTGCTAACCCTGCTTTGAGCACAAGGGTGGACTAGATGACCTACTAATACACCTTCTAACCTGAATAAGTCTATGATCCCAGAGCCTAAAGGAATTCTATAAAACTGGGTACAGCAACTTGCAACATGGTGACAGAAAGGTGACAAAGCAAGAGTTGCACATGGTTGGGAGCTGGCACCCAAAATAACTTGGAGAGACTTCTGTGAATATAGCAAATTCCAGCTCCCGGCTTTCCCGAATCTAAACTCAGCAAGAGCTTGCTGTTCGAGTAAGATGCTTCTCAACAGCTGATTTGCTTGCTTCTCTGAAAGGTAGCATCTTTCAATTCCTATTAAATTTCCAGTGTCACAGACTTGAGAAAGACACAATATACAATACTACCTCTGAAAATTTGCCAACCTCTCCCCCTGTAAATGCTTCCAGCAGTTATCCTTGCTTATCCCAGTTGTAGACAGCAGGTCTAGAACGAACACCAGATTTCTTGCTCTGTTGCACTGCTGAGAAGCTTTGTCCTGAAACAAGGTTTTACACCCACCCCCCAGAGGTAGCTTTGCATTTTCTTCATAATGTGAGAGTTGGCTTAAATATTTGAGACGCTTTCTGAGACAGCACATACGAGCAAAGCTGAAGTCATTACTGAAGAGCTTATAAATATGAAGGGGATTGTGCCAATCCCAGTCTACCCTGTCTTCTTTCAGAAAACAAATGTGTGAGCTTGCTGATGTCTATTTATCTCACTTGGCCCTGAACATAATAATCACATGCAAATCTATAGCCCTGCTATTAAAAGGTTCAAGGATATCTTGACTTTTGTGTCCTTAAACTTATGGGCCTTGTAGGAAAAGGTCTTTTAAAAAAGTGCTTGTCAGAATTACTGCTCTCACAGAGGGAGATGACTTCTCTCTCTAGAAAGCAGAGGGGACTTCCACTGTCCATTCTGGATGAAAGTCTTTTCCAAATGAGTTGGTTTAAAATCTGGAAGATTCAAATACAGATATGAGCCACAAAACACCTTCCCACTCAGACATATTGACAGATTTCTTTTCTTCACTGGGAACATAATTTAGATGGGTATGAGTAAGTTTTTTCATCGCATTTGTTGAAAAACATGATTTGTAATCTAAGCAAGAAGTGGGTTTGACAATAACTGGACTATATCTTGCTACCGACAAAAAGGAAGCAGGAGAAGTAAAATGGTTATTTCACTTCTTAATGCTCTCACATGGAACCATAGGCCATAATGTGTGCAAATGCAGTGTGTGCAAAAGGACAGCCATTATTAAAAAAAAATTATCTCATGTATTAAAAAAAATATGTTTCTACAGAGATATCTACATGAGCATTTACCTGAAAAACCACTTACTTTGCCAGTTAAAGTACATTCCAAGGGAAATAATGTACATCCTAAACAAGCTTCATAATAGAATCCATCCTTGAGGTAAAACTTTTTGCAGTTCCTCACTCCAAGTAGATGAAAGAAGTACACACAGCAGATTTCAACTTGTCGTATTCCCTGAAACCCAATGCACAATTTCACATGAACTCAGTCACATTAACAAGTGTTCAACACCTTGAACTGCAATACTGACATGCGCACTGGATCACCTGCAGGGCAGCTTCTAAATTAACCAGTTCACAAAAAGGGGGCCAGTTGTGACCGTGCAGATGTAAAACCTAGGGAGAACTCTCGGCGTTTACTGAATGCAAAGCCCTGCTGAAAACCATGTCTTTGGCTGCAGAATACCAGCAAGACCTCTCTCCTCTTTTTTCAAGGTCCCATCAAATGGATGGACACAGCCAAGCAGTGGGTTAGGCAAACAAGCTTCACCTGGTGGACAGGAAAACGGAGTTGGGGATGGGATGCAGCACTGCTTTGTAAAAATAGGAGGTGGCACTGAAATGAGGAAATATGAGACGAATGGCCAGATGAGCAAGTATCCAGAGGAACAGACGGCTTTGCAGACAGTGATGCATTTGTAACGGCTACATTAGACCTCTGTTAGTAGAGCTATGCCTACCACAAATCACAACTCTTATTCAGAAGCAAAGTGTACTAACAAAAACTCCCAGTGCAGTGTGAGCTTGAGTCAGCTATAAATTAAAAAAAAAAAAACAAAAAAAATCCAACGAGAGAGAAATGTTTTTATCATCTGTTCAACATCTCTCTGACCTACTAGCCAAGCCCCTTGCTACTGCAGAGATCCCAAATGACTAATTCTTTCATGAATTTATAAGAATCCAACATAAAAGCAGTAAAAATATTCAGTACTTCACACAACCAACCACAAGCCTGCACTGAAATCTATTCTTCAGGTGCCAGAATGCACATATTTTTCAAGGCAATCTGAGTATGCTTCTGATTTTTAAAATATCTTTAAAAGATCTTGGAAAACAAACCCCTCAACCTTAAATATTACCACAAATTCTTCTGTCTTATTTCATGGCCTCATCGGTATTCAGTAAAAAATAATCCAGGCAAAGGCACAAAATAAAACAGAAGAAAGGGGAGAAAAGAAATTAAAGGAACGAAACAAGGTGTAAGGAAACAGAAATAAAACAAAAGACAGAAAAAGACACAGTTGGAATAAAGCAAACAGGCAATGAAATGCTGATTCTCAGAGAGAAAAACATAAAAAGAGAAGCGAATTGTTTAGACTTGTAGGTTTTTCTTCCCCATCAGTAGAAATGCAGACTCCTCTACAAAAAATTTAATCCTACTGAACCCACCTGGGTCCCACAGACTATCAAATGTCCACCAAACTAGTTACAGAGCTTACCTACACAGGGAATTGTTTAATACAGGTGTAGAATGCACAAAAAAGTTCTTATCTTGCACTAGCTTTGTAATAAATACTTCTAATGTATACCAATATGAGATTACACTCTGTCACAATTGTGGATTTTTCTGTTATTTAACAACTTTTTAATTCAGATGCTTGAGCAGCAGGAAATTTATTGTGCCAAAGATGACTGCTTAAAATCTTTTATCTATCCCTCTTATGAAAAATCCAGGAATTTCTCAGCTGTATAAATATTTTTATTAAGATGAATAAAACAAAGGGCAAGCTTAAAGGAACCATATTTATTTGAAAGCAAGTTTGCTTAAAATGAAATTGCTTTTTAAAAGCACATCACATACGTATGGTACACATTATTTCTGAAAACTGAAGATATATATAAACAAAACAGTTATTAGATCATAAGTTTGATGAGAAGCATTTGGAAGACCAGTATCTCAACAGAAGTCTCAAAAGCTCGTTATGAAACACGGTCAAATACATAAGACAGGAGAGAAAGGACAGTAAGTGTTGCCAGGGATTTTGCCTTATTATTACAAAAGGCTTTTTGCCATGTTCTTACTACCAGCACACTTGGGCACAATTTCTGCAGTGGTTACCAACATTCATTTAAGAACTCGAAAGGGGAATACTCTCAGATAAGCTTTTTTTTTTTTTTTAAACAGTCGCATAAACACACGCTACTATACTAAATGACCTCTCATCTTTAAATTATAAGAGCTCTGTGAAGCTCATATTCAGTGTTGATGGTTTTCCATACTTCTTAATGTGAGAACTTTATAAACGTATTTATTTCACTTGATACTAACTTTTCATTAGACTTTTTGAATTACTATACTAGCATTATAAATGATAATTACTGCTAGGGTTTAACCACTGGCTGGCTTGAATGGTTTAGTTTTCTGAGGAAAAAGATATGTGATATAGAGTTTTCTTGGTAACTAGAGACAGAATTTTTCAGTGTTTCAACTCTTGCAAACAAGCAGTAGTTTTTATTCAGACACATCATAACATGTTAATTTTGAAATCAAGGTTGAGCAAACACAACAGACAGAAGACAAGTCTGACAACTCATTTTCAGGCATGTATTGCCAATGGTCTTTTCAATTTTTTTAAGTTTGCAGCTGTGCAATTCTGTTCCTCTCATCTGTCAATAACAAAATATACAAGCTTTACAGTTCACTTGGTAGCTTACTTTAATGAAAGGCAATCTCAATTTTAATAGCAAATATATCATACATTTAACCAGAAATGGAAACTCAGGTATCACAAACAAAACTGTGGAAAAAAAAAAAAACCCTGCCATGTCTTATGTGACATAGATTAAAGGCCACCGTTCTTTTGTTCCTTATAAACATCTTCATCTTCTTCCCTGTAGAAAACTATGTCACTCAAGGAAGTTGCATTAGTTCCTCTAGTTCAATTTTTTTCAATTATATCACTATAATTTAAAACACAACATACTGCTCTGATATTATTCAGACGTTAACAAAGAAAAATTGTCCTTCAGAAACAGAAGTATCTATCCTTTTCGTTCAACCAAGGTGCAGTTTCATGATTGATTTAAACCAACTTAAGACCGTTAAGGCCATTACTAGGAGCAACAGGAGCAAGAGCTCCATTACAAGGAGCAAAATAGCTCCATTACTAGAGGCAAAAACACTTTTTGTATGGTTTTTGCCCCTTCCTCACACCAGTTCTAATATTCCAGCAACTGTACAGTAAAACAGACCAACATGCTGATCCATCGGGGAGGGGGGGAACAGGTTGCTTTTCTTGGATAGATTTTTTTTTTTGGCCCAGATGAAGTAACCTCCTAGAGCTAAAAGTCTTCAGCACGCCATCTAGTTCATAGTGGCAAATACATGGTTAGAAGAATAAAGTTCAAAATCCAAACCCCCAAGAGTGAAGCTCTTGATGCCAGTCTGAATAACAAACTAAACAGATTACATGGTCACCAACAGATGGAGTAGCCAAAAGCCTTTTTCTCCTGCCAGCTTCCACTAGCTGGATGCCCCAGAGATACACAGGAGTCAATGAACCTGTTCAACAAGACTGCCAATGTCAGTTTTAGACTGATTCTTTGCATACATCTATAAAAATTAAACAAAAGAAGGCCTAACCAATGTAATAGGATTCAAGTGCAGAGAGGATCCTCAAGCAATAGTATGATTGATTGTATGTGGACTCTGAGGAGTCCCTGGCTTTTGGAGGGTACGTGTACCCAGCTCCTTATGGGAGAACCTCTCCCTACTGCTCCCTGCCAGCTGGCATCTGCAAAGCCTGCTCAGGAAGAGTCCCAGTTCTCCTCGGGAGCTGGATTCTGGCTCTCTGCTCCACTGAACGTCGGCAAACTCCCCTTTCCATCATCCCCTCCTTCCCCTTTTGGGAGCTGGCGTATAGAAAGGGACTGGGCTTTCTAGAGACAACTAGGGCCCTTTCCTCAACAAATGTCAGGGTCTGGTCCCTTGGCCCACTGCAGCTGTCCCAAGTCCTCCTCTTCGTCCCTCATGCGAGTTGGCATCTGGGAAATCCTGCCCCTTTGTAATAAGGAAATATCAACAACAACATCTTGAAAACGACAGCAGGACACGGCAGCAGTGCAGCCCACACCCCGGAGAGATGCCTACGGAGGGAACAAGGAGAGTGGTCCTACTCACATTGTCCTCTTCAAATTTTAAGTTACTGTTAACAAATTATAAAACTCATGTAGACAACTCACTAGATCCAGAACCCCCCCACCCAAAATTTCACGTATTACCTGATTTCTCATTAAATTACTGTGTAATCATAGTGAGATTCATTAAAAGTCATACTCTGAATCAGAATATTTTCTTTTATACTCCATTACATGAGCATGCATGTGGAAGCATAAATGTCAATGCTGCTCAGGCATATCAGTATCTGCATATGTAAAAGCCATTAATCTGTGGAACAGAGAATACTGTAAGGCTAAATTTCTAATAGTCTTTCTGAAGCTTAAATTCCTTTGCCTTTCAATAGGACTTAGGTTCATAAGCTATCATAAACTGATAGCTACTGAAAAATCCTACCAATAACCCAATTTCAGATGTGATGCACATCCAAAATGAATTTTATGTTAGAATCCATTCAAGTCTCTTCTGTGGAAGGTCTTTAATATTCTTCTTTTATCTGTTAACCAATATTAATAAAGCATTTTTCTTTTTAAAGTGCGGTATATTTACATTAGTTATGCAAATTCTTGATGTTCCCTTGAAAAAATCTTTTAAATCAAAATAAAGCTAAATAATATAACTGCCTCACTGAGCACAAATGTGTAAATCTATAGCTATAGTAAAGAGCTACTGTTAATATTTTATTTTACCTGTACTGCTCATAGTCTACTGGTATAACAAACTTACACTTAGCTGAAATAACCAAGTTCTATTTCTGAAACACACAGCAAAACAGCAGATATTCTGCCTCACAATTTTTTATTTTATTCTTTTTTTTTTAAGACAAAGCAGACATATAACTATCTAAATCTTCTAAATTCAGGTCTGGCCAATTGTGTGTGTATGCATATTACTGACAAAATAAAAAAATGATTAGCGACAAAATAAGAATTTAACATGGGGATTACAAAAATGCACGCAGGTAGAGAAACTGTATACTACAACTGTTTTCCAAAAGAGACCTTATAGCAGTGTGTGGGCTATGCTAAACCGGAAACTATCAGCTAAGTTTCTTCAGCCCATCAGATTTGTCCATTCACAGCTGAAAAAAATATACACAGCTCTAGAGAAATGAAAACCTCATCTTTCCATAATTGATGGTTACCAAGTAACTTCTCTCCCTACCCCCAAGACAGGCATTAATTACTCCAAGTTAAACATCAGGATTCGTTACGCTACCGAGAATCACTTACAAGCATCTCACTGCAAGCAAATACCTGACAGCTTTAATAAAAACTACTTCCAGCGGGCACAGTATAACTGAGGCCTGGGATTCCTCCAGGAAAACTAAATGAAGCCATGGGGCCTCCCACCCCTGGTGGTGGGACACGCTAACCTTAAACTGAGCACTACGCAGTGCTGTGGCACTTCCAATAAGCAGCTGTTTTTCTGAATAGAAGTTCAGGATCTTGACACACAAAACAAGCTTAGAAATATGGAGGGGAAGCACCCAAAATTCACAGCAGAAACAAGGCTAGGCAAGACAATTTGCTGTTACAAGACCAACAATAATGTCTGTGAAGAACAGCATCATAAACACAATCCCCAGTATTCGAGAGGTGGTGGCAGGAGGTAGAGCAGAAAATATTCAAAGTAAAAATCCCGAACTTTTGTTGCATGCACTGCTAAAAAGTTGCCACCAGTACCCCACAAACTCCTACCTGAATAAACTTTTAAAAAACAGGAAAAGAACAGTCAAGAAACACTATATAGTATATAACTATAATATAAAATTATAATAGATAGTAATTGCATATACTGTGTCCTGGTACTGACAACAGTCATCACTAGAAAAAACAAGTACAGGAAGCCATAAGTACATATGAAATGTTCCAGGAGAATATTATATCATTTGTTCTATGTCCAAGACTGATTTTCATTCCAGTTACCTGGAACAAGTTTGTTGACAAAGTATTACAAGTTTATTCTTATTAATTATTATTATAAATAGGAAGAAATAGGCCTTTCAATAATAGGCCTAATAAATTAACTAGCTGTCTATTGTGCAAGTAGGGAGTCTTCAAACCAAAACTACTTACAGAAATAAGAGACCACATGTGAATGGAAAGATGAATACAGATGCACAATATGTGTCAGTGTGACAGAAAGTGATTTCAAGAAACAACTTTTGTCCAGAGATATTGGTCAAACAGAGGGAAAAAAAAATTCTCCCTATCTCTAGCACAGAAAGCAATACTAACTCTCTAGCCTGATCGTACATGTCCAGAAATCACAGACAAACAGTCAATGATCAGTCATGGTGAAACCCTGTACACCTAATAGTTCTCAAGTGTTTGAGGCAAGGTTTTACAAAAATACAAATGTATTGAGCATCTACTTTGCAGATGTTCCACACAGGAAAATCAGTATGGAAAGATGAGTACCCTGGTTTGAAAACTTAGAAAGTTGAATAATCAGTTTGGTGGTAACAACAAAGGCAAACCTTCCTCATAATCTATGGGTTGATTGTATTCCCTCCGTCTTCCTAAAGCAACCATATCTGCAATTCAGGGCCAAACTGATCTCCAGTCAGGAAAACTCTTGCAGAAAATGGGCACTAACCATCTTAAGGATTCTAACACAAAGTATGTGACAAATTAAGATGGTTGTGTGTTACGTATGCTTTTTTCAGATTTTGAAGATATCATACACAGTTTGTGACTGGCTATCATTCTCAAGGATCAGAAAACAACAGGGCTTTAAATCACAATAAATATGATTGGTGTACAGTGAGAGAACATACCCAAGCATGAGTAAAGCATCATACTTTGTGAGTAATGTCAGATATACCTCTGCAGATATCTGTTTGCAATTTGAGTAATTCATACTGTGCTAGGCAATTGACCTATGGACTACTCTGATAAGAAGTTACATATTTATTTTTAAATATAAAAAGTGCACAGGCAGTGAATATCACTGATACTTCTGCGGTTGCAAACAGTTTGAGAAATAATCTTCAAAATGCAGCTAATCCTCCAAATATGCAAAATCATAAATGGGTATTTCAAAAAAATACTTAGTTGGGAGACACTGCATTTTCCTTCTTTGGGAGGAATAAGGGCTCAAGAAATCACTTGAATCACAGAACAATTTAGGTTGGAAGCAACCTCTGGAGGTCTTCTAGTCCAACCCCTGTACAAAGCAGGTCCAATTAAATCAGGTTGTTCAGGGACCTGCCCAGCTGGGCTTTTATTTTCTCCAAGGATGTAGACTCCACAACCTCTCTCTGGGCAACCTGTTCCAATGTCCGATCATCCTCATGATGAAAACGCTTTTCCTCATGTCTAACTGGAACTTCCCATTTCTACCCCGAGCCTGTTGCCTACTGTCCTATCACTAAAATTGCAAGAAAATATAATGGAATAGCTGTATTAGATGAGGATACTATTTAAATCTTCTTTAACTAAACTGCATACCTCTGTCACTTACAGCTGCAATGCAACTAAAAAAAAATGCTAACCACAAGAATCTCCTTAGCCATAAGCAGGCCCTTTCTTAAACCAGTTGAGAAGCCGGGAGCTACACATACAGATTAGTCTCATATATTAGAATAAAGTGTCTGTTCTGTGTATCTCTCCTCCCCTTAGAGAATATCAGTAGTTATCTAAAAGGAAAGAAAATAAAACAATCTGCTTTAAAGGGTCAGTTAGGAGAATAATATGTTTTTAAAGGTGAGTCAGTACCAGGACCTAACAGTTGAATTTGATTTTCAGTGAAATACTATGAGAAACTTTGCTGACTCTGGGTTTAGAGCAGCAGTGTGGTTTGCAGGCACTTTCCCCAGCGATCCCAACTCGCTACATGCTGGTTCAGTTTAGACCTTTTAGCATACATGAACTAGATCTCTTCTGGAGAAAGTCAAACAACAGGCTCTGATCTACACATCACAAAATGCACTTCAACCCCCAAGGAAACAGAAAAGTCTGAACAAATGACTGGTCTTATGAACAACTTCAAAACACATGCATGGGAGGGATATCTGATTCAGAGGACCAGACTAAATCTAATCTGAAGTAACCCTGGAACCACATAGATACAGGGACCTCAGCACTAACTGCTTCTATTAATTGATCGCTAATGGACCAAATTAATTGTTAGTGTAAATACAGTCATAAATGCTACTGGCAATTGCGTCACTACAGATCCAGATCCAAATTTCTTCAAACAGTTACAAAACCAAGAACAGATGATACTGTTTTAGACTGAATATTGAGGTATAAAGATCCTACAGAAAAGGGGGTCACAGAAATAAATAATCAGACTGATTTGGTTTATATTTAAAAGGACAGACAAATGATTGATATCTATAAATATATCAGAGTGAACACCCAGACTGAAAAAGTCATTCAAACTATAGGACAAAGCCGATAAAAAAAACCAAAACAGCTAAAAACTACTCAGAAGGAAGTTTAGGCTGGAAATTACAATGTCTCCAATAATCAGAGGAGTGAGAATCTGGAACTGTTCTCCAACAGGAATAGTCAGGAAAAAAAATCTAGTAGAGTTTTAAAAAGGAGCTTTATCAGTTTGATGTGATGACTTACAATAGCAGACATCTTATTTTACACAATTCAAAAAGTCCCTATGCTTCTAAAACCATGAGACAGACACGCTGAATTGGGTAGGCTTGAATGCACATGCTGCCATACAAACACAGAACAGAACACTTCTATACCTAACTTTTGGTTAGAGGAACTATGCTAAACACAGCAGTAGCTCAGAAATCCTAGGCTATCAATGTAACTCAAGTTTTTTCCTTTTTGTTGATTTAATCCACCATCTATGTGCTCTTCTGGCAACATAAATATTACATTCCAATCTCCACTAACTACAAAGACAGAGAGAATACTAGAACTTACTCAAATTGACAGACATTGCAATAGTCACGTTATTACCTATGTCTTTTGACTTATTCTGGAAGCTCCCACTCCTTCCTGACATCACTTTCTAAGGGAACATGTCCAAAGCTAAAGGTTCAGCTTGAAACCAGAGGTAGCATCTTTCTCATAAAGATGTCACCTTTCTCATTATGTTAGCTTTCCAACTCTCTGAACTTGTTCTGTGAATTCGCTGCTTTTTAAAGAACAGGCTAAAAAGAAACATGTTAAGTGGAGCATCAGTAATTATACTGCCATGCTTAGTTTCTAAACTACCTTTGAGTAATCAGTTGAATCAGAAGGCTAAGACAACCAAAAGACTTTCTTCTCTTCAGGCTCTTTTCTGTAAAAGTTAACACATTGCCATTTTCTACCTTCTTTCTCAATGATGTCAGAGAGAAGAGGACACAGTTCAAGAGACGGCTTTTTTGCTAAGTAATTAAAATATTCTGTGTTTTTCCAGACCTCTTAAACCTTCCTCAATCTTCCTTCTCCCATGAAAAGTGAAATTACAACCTATCCTAAAAGAGGAACATAGTCAGTTTATTACATATATTTCAGCTGCAAATGACAGCAAGCATAACAGCTCAGTACCAGCTCCAGGTCAAAATCTAGACAAAGGTTAGCTTTAGTAAGCTCTAGATGAAGACTAACAATAACATAAAGACAGAGGCTAGCTAGCTAAGGTATGTTATATAACAGTAGCTTACACCTCTTTCTCCTGACCTCCTGCCCAATCCTACCTTTTTCATATCACACTTCCCAGAAATATCCATCTCAGAGTTAATATGAAGATATCTATCTCGCAGCAAGGTGGAGGAATTATATGCATCCCAAAGCAAGTAAGCATGAAACACTGCTGTTACCTTACCTTCATGGACTCAGTCTGTTAAGAAACAAAACAAAATAAAAAGCCCAACAACAACAACAAGCTGTCTTGCATTATGACAAGGTTAAAAAGAAGAATATATTTTATTATTGCTAAAATCTTTCTGAGGCAAGTTCTTCTATAATGAAAAAATGAGCTATCATTAAATCAACACTGATGCATATTGTTCGCTGTCTGTAAACACTAACACAGCCTCAGCCAGATTTGTCATAAACAAACATTAAGGCTAAAAATTGATGTGTGTCTGTCAGAAGATTTACAGAAGGCCAAAGTACCACAATGCTAGATGACCAATAATCTCTAACACCTTAAAAATAAATGACAAAGCATAATTTCCTACATAGTCATGGGTAAGGAGGACCTTAGAAAGGAATCTGGGAACAACCAGGTAGTAGCAAGCGAAAGGGATGTTTAAGAGCCTTCTACAAAGACCAGGTAGAGGAAGAGAGGCAGTCAGGAGAGTGCAAGTAGGCAGGAAAGAGTCTTCTTTCACTGTGGAGGTACAGCAAAGTAAGAGGAGGAGAGGAGCTGGTGGAGGAGTTCTCCACTGTCAAATTTATAAATTAATAAGATAACTGTGGCAGCAACATTTTAAAAAGCCTCAAGAGACGCACCTATATTATTTCAAGCAAAAGCGATTACAGCAATTGAGATATGAAAGCATAAAGGCCTGGATAAGAATATAATCTATCCTCAAAATCTACAGAACTTCCCTCTTCTCCCATCAGACAATAAATATTTTATTACAACTTAGGTTTTAGGCCAAATTATTTGAGCATTTCATTTTAACTCCTAGAAAGTATCTGCCTTTCCAATAAAGAACAAATAATTTTCAAACCACTATAAAAACAGTCAACAATACGTGAAGCAACACTACCCGACACTATCCATTAAGGTCTTTCCAACATCAGCCATCCACCACAGTATAGTTTGAAAAAGAATGCACTACCTACCCTCTTTGAAACAAATCCACATTGAAGAATTTGTGGAGCTCCACGGAGAATTCTACCATAGCCTGAACTTCGCTCATGTTTATGAGGATGAAGAAGTCAAAGTTTGTCAGCACCTTAGTTACTGAAAACAAACAGAAAACAAACTTTTTAGAACACAAATGGGGAATAACACCTATCTGATCCTTCCAAGCTCCCTCTTCCCTCCCAAGCACTATACACAATTTTGTACAGCTTCCTTAAACATACATGTCCTTCAATAAGCAAGAATGTAGCATGTGCCCAGTCCTACCCACCATAATTTATAACATTTGACTCCTTTGCAACAAAGATACTAGAGAAGTATCACAATATCACCAGCATAATACAATTCTGAAACCTGCTGATCCCTATGTACTGCAGCTCTGCTCTGGCACCTTGCCAAGAGAGGAAGATGCACCGCCAGCGAGGAAGGAAATAGTGTGGTCTCCTTTCAGCCCTGGCTGAAGCAGAACGACCACGCAGGTGGCACTGCCTCAGCTCTGACACGAGGACAGGGAGAGCTGAATTACCACATGGCCACACTGTGCAGAGGCCTGACCAGGTCAGGTAGGACTATCCACGGAGAGATTGTAGAAGGAAGGCAGGAGTTAAGGAGGGCAACACGCCCACCCTTAGACAATCCTTGTTATTAGTAAAGTGTTAATTCTGTTTTCTTTGCAGCCACAGGTTGGCACTTTACTGCTGACTTTCAACTGCCTGCTGATACTTAAATTAAAATCCTTCAGACCCTGGCTGAGTTATTCTGTTTTTCCTTCAACAGTTTTAACTGGATTAATAAAATAAACTACAGTCTCCACAAACACTGTCTTCAAGCTTCCAACTTCCTGCAAGCACTGTCTGGATTGAGGAATAAACAAAACAAAACAAAAAAACCCTAAACCGGACAATCCTTCATGCACATTAGATCCTGTTCTGGGTCTAACGCAGAAGCAGCAAGCACAAAAGCTGGCCTGGCCTGAGCTTGAATGAGTTATGTTTTTTTGTTTCTGAGAGTTTGAAAAAGCATTTGGAAGCTTGGGAAGCAGCAGGTGGTACTAGTGAGACTGAAAACAGAGTAGCTGGCAGAGAAAATCACAGCCAAAGCAAATTTCGGTCACCTGAAATAAAGCTACCTTTAGGGGCTACCTCCAGCCTAACAAATAAGTTTACTTGGCATACAGACCAAAGATAAGATTTACCTCTCTGTGCTCACTCTAGAGGAGCTGGCAGCTTTCAAGCCTGGCTAAACAGCACTGCAGCCCAGGTTTAGATTTTTAACTATAAACAAGAAGTGAATTCTGACCTTGGTTTAACAGTCAATACAAGTACTCTGCAGGCACTTTACTAAAAACACAGCAAAAACAAGAAGCTAGTACTGCTGAAGTAACATGGGACAGGAAAAGAGGAATTTTGCTTTCAAAGCTGAGTTATCACAACATGAAGAACTCGGATCAAGGGCCCTTTGCGCCAGATCAAAACCAGAGAACCTAGATGACACAGTTAACGCAGCTTGTCCAAAACCCTGTGTTGATTCAAATTTAATTCAAGAGGACTTTGGCAGATTAATTCAGCGATGCCACAAGTTTTGCCAGAGTATGTTATGCTAAGATTCTCACTGATATCCTAAAGGACTTTGAAACAATTCCTTCTTCCACCGCTTCCTCTCCAAGATTATTGTGTAGGGATGTCCTCACTGGTCTTTAAAGCCCGAATCAAGAAGCCCTGCTTTTTCTTGTGGCACCCTAGTTCTCCGGGGTTGCCATGCTGCATGATCACGTCTCACCCATATGATGCAGCATGTCTTCTGCAAACAGCCAGGCCCACTGGTCAACAAGTGCATAAGGGAACCTGATCTCCCACTGAGAGGAGATCCTGGACCTGCCACATCCCTGAGAGGAGGCTGCTGTGCAACAAACCTTGTGGGCAGCACATATAACATGACAAAACCGTCCAAAACCTTAGAAAGGACCCCACTTTGAAATACTCAGGAAGAGGCAAAAGTATTTAAGAAGACCAAGGATGCCATAGGCCAGTCTCAACTGACTTGCGTTTTGATGAAACTAACTACATCCTTGAGAGATGAAGACATCACATCACTGCATGCCTCTGACTCTCCAGCACAACAAATAGCACTAACCTGCATCCCTAACAGCTCGCCTCCACCAAGAGAAGGGAAAAGTCCCCACCGTGCCTGCACAAGTTAAGCAGTTATGCTGCAGTCACTCCCAAATGCTTCTGTTCCAAGTCCTCAGGAGGAAACTCAGAACAATGTAGAACTGGTCCAGACAGATAAACTCAAAAGCCCATTTTATGAATGAGATATGTCAACAAAAGAAGCTGGTGAGAGCCATATCCTGCATTACATTCAATAGGGCTGCCTGGTGAACTTGTGGGATATCTATCGTGCTTAACACATCTCTAGCTGTGGCTACTCCCTTCCTACACCACTGAGCTGACCTGGCATCCCTCACCACTAATAACTGCTCAGGCAGGCAACCATTGCAGACTGAACACAGGGTCCAGCAAACACACACCTGCACAGCAAGACACCGCATGTTTTAATCCAGTAACGCAGCCCTTGCTCAATTACCAACAATACTTGGAAAAGCGACACCCATGCTTTGCTCCACTATCAACTGCAAAAGCAACCTCAAATATTGTGCCACAGGTCACAAAACTGTAGATCTAGAAAGCAATGCTGCACACCACAGTAAGTACCTGGGATTGCTTTTTCTTTGCCAAGCATCAGCTATTCCACATACACCTTAACCTGGGGGAAGAGGAACATTCAGTCCTGGGCTGACGTAAAGCAGTGGCATATGAGCCATTAGAGCCGCCAGAAGAACGGCAGGTATGTTGCCAGAGCAGCTGACAGATTCTGCAGTAAGCCCACAATACAGCAAGCCACCCAGCTCTTGTTTGCAAACTGTTATTTGGCATCAAGTCTGCCCTCAGTGGTTCTTCCTCTTCTTGCTGATGGACAAACACATTTCACCCTTATGTAGCTCTTGACTGGCAGCAGCACAAGGTTTCCAGGCTGGTGGTTAGGTTGCCAGTGATTGACTTGATATCAAGATACCAGGGGGAAGCAGGATCACCAAGAAGTGGCACTATAACTCTGCTAATCTCGGTATGTCTAGTATCATCCCAGGCAAAATAAAACAGGATGTCATCATGTGCTTTCTCACATTGAGCTTTGATAGCAGTAAACAGCCTCTTTGACCTGCTGGAGCCTAGAAGCCTTCTCTTCTGCGGTTGGTCACAGTCACTTTCCATTTACAGCAAGACTGGCTGTCATTATTCACTGCTCTTCTCACATGCCCACAGAGTCCACTGGACAGGCACATACCCAGAGATGTGGGGAAAAAAGCTATTTTAGATATAGTCTATCAGGATGCCAAATTCAGCATACTTGAGTGTGGCTGCATAATGAAAGCAGTCATTAAGGTCCATGAAAAGTCGTATGGACAGCACCAAAACCTTCAGGAGGGGGGTGGTCAGTCACCCCCTACTTGTTCTAGTCCTGTAGCAGCTTGGAAGCCAAATGCATTGGTGCCACCTACCAGTACTGCAGTCACAAGGAGACAGACGAACCTGGAAACAGAAGTCAGCAGTACAAGGAATCCACTGCCAAAAATCCCATATTGCACTTGACTCAAGCAACCCATGAGAAGCTGGTCAGAAAGGTGCAAGGCAGGTAGGACACAGCAGAATGTCCAAGCCTCCCAACAAAATAAAGTCACTACCATGTGGTCTTGTCAACCTGGTGAAGATCATGCATCTAACTGCTGAATAAGTTCAAAATATTCTTTGTCAAAAGACACGGATGCACAAGAATCCAGTCTAAGAATGAAACCTAAGCAGCAGAACTGTTAAAAGGAACAGCTGCACTGCGAGAAACAGTAGGCACGACTAGTTTGTTTTCAGCTTTACATTACATTCCTTAAAGTATAGTGACTGGATCAGCTGTATCCTGCTTGAAGGGCGTAAGAGCAGGCTGCTCTTTCCCTGGAGAAAAACTAAGCATGTCTCAGGACACAAGCTTCTAGAGAGCTTTCCAGACTGTCGGGTGCAGTGGGAAAAAAGGGAGTCACAGCAAGAAGCCTGGAGCTTGCAACTCAAGCTGAGCGACTGCTGAAAAGAGCAAGGAACAGACACCCAGCTCAGGGGTGACAGAAGGAAAAGCATACAAAGAAACGAAGGGGACCGAGCAGTTTTCTGCAAGTCACTGAGCTTGCTGAAACAGTGAGACATACGGCAGCAGCAGAATTATTTATAAACTTTTCCTATTTCTATTCTGTTTTGCCTAGTCATTTCGAATTTTTCCATTTAAAATGTTAAGTATTCTAACTTTTATTCTAATGAAAACCTTCAGTTTTCTTTGTGCAATTCATATTAAAAGGTGGTCTACGCAGATGCATTTCAAAGCCCCAGCTGGCTCCAAACTCTGCCTTCACCACCTTGCCAGTCCCCTGACCCACATTCTTACCACTTTTGCACTAGCATAAACATTCGCATGGTCAGCACAGACAGCTTCATCAGGCACCGGATCCAACCGAAAACTAACCATTCCAGTAAAGACTGCGGTAGCTCCCTAAGCCAGCCGAGCCTGTGCTCACACAACTGGCAGCAGCACTTCACAACTCAGAGGAGAAAAATCACCTCGTCTATGTCATTGTTGCTTTGAGTTTAAGCAAATTGCGTATTCCTGAGATACACTGTCTTCCTTGCAGCTCCCCTAGACCAATATGTGCTTGTGCCATTTCTGTCAAAAATATGGAAAAAATTAGTGCTAACATGAGGCAGGCAGAGAGGAGGAAGAAATCACCTTTCCAACAGTAATTCTTTACATTCAGAAAAAAAAAAGAAAAAAAAATAAGCACATACATTTCTAAGACTCTTAACATTTAACCATATTAAACTTTATATTGATTTTCTTCAGCTTAATTCATTTTTATGACAGTTACCAGGTTTATGGACTCAAAGCACTGTCAAAATCTTTCATATCAGTGCAAAGAAAGACAGTGTTCTTTGAACTGCATAACAGAAAGTCTTATGTAGCAATTAAAATATTTTAAAGGAGAAACTCAAACCTGGACAACCTTTAATTTTCATTTGTTAATCACACAAAGTTCAAATAAAAAATAAACCCATTAGAGGTATTTCTTTATATACAGTACATTCAAATTTACAGCTAAACTTCCACTGACTGACTTCAACGACAGTTAAATGTCTGCAACTCATTTAAACACTTAATAATTTGATTGTTACATTTTAAAGCACACAATTAACATTCAGAAACAGAGATACTGAACTGAATGTTTGTCCCGCTGGTCTTTCAGAAGCAGAAGAAAGCTTCATTAAAAGCTCTCTCCATACGAACAGCAGAAGTTAACGCAGCATGTAAACATGCATCAGAAGCTCTGCTGATGATGGAGGAGAGCGTCCCAGCACACTGGCTAGGGCGAACGGGAGGTTTCACTGCTCTTGGGAGCTACTTACACTCACCCACCTTAGAACCTGCACAGAATCAAAGCACAATCTCAAAATCCAATAACCTTTAAGCACTATGACTGAACATCTCCAGTAGTTAAGACGTCAGTTAAAGCCACTTGATCCTATATTGAGGACCCAAATTCTACTTTTCTTTACACTTCTCTGAGTGTATTTATGTGAACTTTTTCTTAAGAAGGCAAATCTCCTGTGTGTCCTGGCCAGTTTGTGCTGTCCCCACACTAGCTCACCACTCCCTTATTTATCCAAACTAATCCTTTCTGGAACAACAATATAAAATGGATCACAGAAATATCAGATTCAAAAATCCCTCCAAAAGGAAAATGAAATGTTTCTTGATTCTGTTTTTTCCTAAACAGATCATTTTAATGATGCTTTACAGCAGCTGCATCAGTACACCTAAGAGGACAATGAAATGACAGAGGTAGATATACAGAAACTTCCTAAACCAGCTTTATTCTCAGAGAAATGCTTGTGTACCAGTGCCATTAATCTAGCTAGCTGTATGGGAAACTGCAAGAGAAAGCTAAAAACAAAACCACAGTACATTCAAAGAATCTCTTACCTCTACTGGCAAATACTCCATTTAAGTATGTTAATTAACCAGTCTTCCAGTTCTTCACTATTGCTGTCAAAAACATACTGCTTGAACTAAAAAAAAAAAAAAAAAAAGTTTTACTTAGAATAAGACCTCTAGAACTTTTCAGTACTTGTGCTCCTTATTCTCTTTCCTTATGTTCTAACAACATATCCCATCATGTCCTCTCCAACAGACATACACATATCTTCTACCAGCCTTCTCCAATTTGTCCTCAACCCCTGCACTGCCATTTTCAGCTTTCAAGTGCAACAGTCCAACATTCATTTTTCCAAAATAAAAGAAAAAAAACCACACTTCGTGAAGCCCACACTTTGGAAAAGTTGATCTTGCCACGTTCAACCAAGTCATCCTTCTCTTCACCAAGGACTTCTAAAACCCAGCTCCCAAAAGAGCACCACACACCCCAGCCGCCTTGCAGCTTCCTTGATCTCCAAAGAGAATCTCAGCTCACCAGGAGCCACATAAAGATGAGGAGGCAGCAGTAAATTCTGGCCTGAGTCATCAGACACAGCTCATGCCGCCACACAGTCCCACATAGCTACCAGACAGGAGACAACTTGCAAGAAAAGGCCACAAGAAACTTTCTGGGGGATTTTTGTGTCCCTTCTCTTCCTCAGGAGTCAAATACATTCTGGCTAAAATTCAGAGAACAAGGGGGAGAGCCCGAAGCCTGAGAACTCAATTTCTTAGAGCAAATGCTATAGCTAAGTCAAATAACCAAAATGCCTAATATTCTGAAACCCTCCTTGAAGCTTTGCTAACCCATTATCTCAAAAAATATTTGTTAAGAATCCATCTAGCTTCATTGTATTCTTAAGAGTCAGGTTATTTAAAATAATGAACAAAATAACCAGTGTCTCCTGTTTATTTAACGTCCTTTAACTTTCAGACATGCAAAAAACAATTTTTATTTATTCTTTCTTAAAGGAACTTTGCTTATGTTTTATAAGAAGGTTTCAGAGAAATACAAATGAGAAACCTATCACAGCTTGAGCAGAAAAGCTGTGCAACTAAACTGTTTTTGCCTTAGCTTCAGAGAGAAGAAAACAGAGAAAGTGTAGCATAAATAAATATGGTACCTGGAACTTTTTAAAATAGTTATCACTTGTGCATGTCATGTAATATTACATCTTTTGATACCACAGATTATCAATAATGCCTTAGGTAAAATTCTGATCCCATAAACCTCCCACTAAAATGGCACTGACTTTTACGCCATTTGTTTAATTATGCAGTACATGCTAGTTATACTAGTCATATTAGTTCTTTCTAAAAAAGGACTGTTTCTTTTGTATATTCAGTCTATAACTGATCCAGGAGGTTGGGCAGAATGAGAGAGAGAGACAGAGAGAACAAAATACTCAGAGTAGTTAAAATTGTTCTAGCCTTAAATTTCGTATTTTATAGTCAGTAAAAGTCAAAAGCAAAACCAGAGAATCCTAAGAATGAAAATACCACAAAATGTTTTTTCCCCCCAGTTTTCTTCTAGTTGCTCTTTCGACACATTCTTCAGGTAATTTTTCTTCTTCCAAGCTCCTGTAGGAGCTTTGTACACCTCTGTCCCCAACCTTTATTTCTGTCCTCTTCTCCCTTTATATTGAGATCCAATACCTGCCAAGACAAACTCAGCTACCATCTCTACACCAATGACTCACAGATCTGTACCCCCACCTGAAAACTGCCTTCCATTTCCATTCCAAATTTATCTGTTTTTTGGACACAGACTTTAGCCGAAATTCAGAGTGGCTAAAGGAAAGTACTTAACCTGACCTTCAAAGCTATTCCTAATACCTACTTTCTGTGTGTGCACAATAGCACAGTCTTACTGTAAACCTAGGCAGCATTTTTCATTTGGTTTTGTCCAGGTTCTCATAGACTTTGGCAAGACTATGCACAAGACCTGCCAAATTTTCTGCATGAGATCAGAAATATGTCCCATCTATCTATACAGCCAAACCTCATCCAAACTCATATCCTCTTTTGCTTTAATTACTGTTAGGCTGAAAAAGCATAATTCACTGCATGTATTAGTTCAGCATGGTGTCACAAAGAACATCTTCCTAGCTTGTTATTTTGATCATTTCACCTCTCTTTTTATACCCTCAGAGAGAGCACAGGCTACTGCATCCAACACAACCCACTTGTCTTCTTTTCAAATCCCTTTGCAGTTGTTCAGCACTTAGCATGATTGTGTCCTGGCTGAAGACTAGAGCTTCCCAGAGCTACAGATAAACACAGACCCTCCATAATTAAAAAGGAAAGAGGAAAGAAAAGAAATGCTAACTGAATTTTGAGTTGCATACACAATATGTTGTAAATCAAGGAAACAAAAAACCCATAATGTCAAGTGTAGATACCTTGGGATAACTTATTCAAATCTCATTTTCCCTATTTTGAAAAGACAACATGACTACCACTCAGAAAAAGACAACAGAAGAGACCACTCTATATCAGGATGTATTCGTTTTATGGAAATTAGAATTTTGAAGAATTTAAATATTTATATGAATATAAATACTCACAGTTACTCAGATAAAGTTAAACAGTGACCTAATTTTTATGGTTCATGGCAAAACCCAACAATTAAAATTTTCTTCTTGGATGGTTCTCTAAGGATATTTTATTTCACAGGCAACCATTTTAAGATTTGATTCACCTTTTCTAACAAAGCTAATACAGGATGCCTATGATACTTTAATGGGCCAGATAAACAACTAGCTTAATCAAGTATTAAAATTCAAGTTTTCCTACATTTTTGCTTTAAATTTAGCAACAGTATCTGGTCCTCCATGCAGCACACTGATGAAAACAACATATTCACTAGTCTGAGCTGACAGCTTGATGAATCCCACTGAGCATGGAAGTCATCAGTATATTGCACTTACTTCTTTTCTTCTGTCCTATTAATAGATCACATATGCGATATAACAATTCATCTTGAGCATTTATTAAGCTTACTCCCTTTTACCCTAACATTGGTCTTTGTCTGACAAATGGCACGGTATGTCTAAGCTTTTTCATTAAAAAGTTTAACACGAAAAGTTCTGTGAGCAGCACAGCCAGGAGAGCTTGCTTTCCCACAGCCGTGCTCGTCCCCCTTTAGTTCTCCCTTCCCACCACGACACCTCCAGGTCTTTTATGAAGCCCCGAGGAGGCAAGAGCTGGCCTGTGCTGCCGGGACCATGACGCTCCGGGCACAGGCACCAGCCAGCGCCTGCAGAAGGGACCAGCTCGCTGCCACCTTCTGCCTCTCAGTGAGGGCACTAACTTCAGCGTCTTCTCTGACTGAACACCAACTTTATCATCAGTGAGAGCCCTTCTCCTCTTTCAGACTTGGCTGAAACGAGCAATGGCCTCAGCAGTAATTTGTGGAGTATTTTATTTACTTTTTACAAACACTTCTCTTAAAAACAAAAAGCACATTTTAAAAGTAACGGTTAATGATTAAAAGACTAAGAAAGAACAGGCAAAACTTAGACTGACATCAAGCCTGACCCAACAAAATACAGCATTTCCACAAAAAGTGGTGGCAGCCCAGGATGCATGCTACGACGTAGGCCAGGCCTCTGCCCCGCTTGGGTCGCGAGCCCTGGCTGGGGGAAAAGACTGAGCCAGTACTGCCACCTTCCTCTCCTAACCCCAGGGAAAGCAGGCAGCCTAAGCGAGCAGCTAATTCTTCCATTCACCATCAAGCCACTTCAGTAACAGTGATTAAAATCAAGACAAATACCTCCAACTAAAGCAGAAGTAATTTTATCTAGAAATACATCTGTAAATAAGTTACTTAGCTTATAATTTTCATATACGACACTTAACCTATCTTTTCCTATCAATCTATTCATAAAAGCAATACAGGGGAAAAAAGTGAAGTGCTTACTCTAAATATGCAATTAAGAGTCTTCCTGAACTTTAAAAAGCATATAATGATCTTATAATAAACTAAATATATATATATAAATTGAAAGCTGTAATATTTTGTCTTAAATTGCGTAACTTAATACATTCATCTTCTCATAATCTGAAGAATTTATAAAGGATGCACCAGGTAGCAATTAAATATATTAGGAGAGTGAAATTTACTAAAAGAACTTGATTTTGTCTAGCTGAAATGGTTCTTCATAAAATATTAACTGTTTCTGTTAGTGTACTTAGAACTTACTTCATTCTCCTACTTACACAAAGCAAGAAATCAACACTGCTTTGAATTCCGTGTGCCATGCAATACCATTAAATGCAAACTAACTCTCACATGCATGAATGAATGTGGCATTAAAATGTCTGCAACTGCTTGTTAATGTCATTACTTTGACATATTTTATGAATTGGAATAGTGCTCAAAAAAGCCAATTGTTGCAGTTTTCCCCCACCCCAAGAAAATTTACTCTTAAAAAAATAAAGCTGTGATTTTTTTTTAAGAGGAAAAAAATGAATTTAGCTGCACATGCTCAGTAAATTACATCTTAAAAGGTAATAATTCCAAATTAAGCCATTTTGTAAATAAAACAGAGCACAATTTACAGAGTTAAGCCATTGTTCTGATATCCGTTCTGAGGTCATGGCTTGACAAGACAGTAAATACAGTTTAGATTTGACAGGTTGATTTTGTACTGGAAGGCTTTATGCCAAATAGTTACTGCCTTTCCTCCCACAGTAGGCATTCAGTCAGCACAAATTATAAATTACATATTATTATTAATTTAAGAAATGCGAGAGTTTGCCTGCCTGATCAAAGTTGCATTTTTGGGAAAATCTGATCGCAAGGAGATCTAGATCAGCAGTCACAAAACCACTTCCTTGGTGGTTCCAACACTGGTATCATCTCTACTGACAGGCGGGATGCACCAGCACAGAAAAGCAGTCATTCTGCTAGGACTTTTCTGCAGATATAAGTTATTTCAGAAACAGATCGGAGTACAGTATCAAAGTCTATTTTATTTTTCAACACCTAATGTTAATAAACTAACACAAAGTCAGCTGATTTGGAGCTGGCTTTACAGGACTACATCTTTGAAAAGCATAATCCCCAATTTAACTGTTTTTCACCTACAGTTTGGCTTCCAGTTTCTTATCACTTTAATAAAAGAAATTGAGACAAGCACTACAGCAAATAAATTTAGGTTAAAAGTTCGATTCTTAATTTCAAATGTGAAAAGAATCTAAAGACTCTAGAAATATAAATCATTCTTTTCATCTTCTCATAAATTTTGTCTACAGCCTCTATTCAGTACAAGGCAGAGAAATGTCATAGCTTTATTTTGTTCTTCCCTTTTAAAATGATTATCTAATCACAGATATTCTGAGATAGAAGCATTCTTTCTATCCAATTCTTTGGAATCTTATTAAAAAAAAAAATCTAGAGCCTCCTCTGTTAAAGAAAACATGCATCAAGTTTATAGTCAAGTCCATATTATTTTAGTACAAAGTGCAATATAGTTATGGTGTTGTAATGTAAAGTTGAAAAAGTTGAAGGATAATTAAACAGACTGTCATTGGGAGCAACTTTTTCAACCATCTGATCATGAAGATAACACGGTCATGGGAAAATATCTCTGAATGTGTATTAAAACTGCTTGCGCATTAACTTTTCAGAAAAATACATATGCAGCAAACGAAAACATCTACATGTCAGTTTAAGGTAATGACACCTTAAGTTCCCACTACTTATCTTCACCCTGAGCAGGCAGGGAAGAACTGTCCTTTTGTCTGTAACCTCATGTAGCACCTCCGGCAACTTAACCCTCCCGCCTCCCCCCAAATCCAAGAGCACTAAGTTTACTTATAGCCATCATCCAAACCAGCCAAGGATCTTATCTGAAGGCTCATTCTTGATTCCCTCCACTCTCTTCTATCGCTTTCAACAGCATCCAGAAGCAGATGAAGATATTCTTCTGTACAGAAGTAATTTCTATCCCAAAGTATCTCAATCAATTTATTTTTGTATTATGCTATAGTAAAGATGAAATTAATGAAAAAAACAAAGGTCCATCAACTGGCAGCCTGGAGCAAACCCGATCAGGCCCAACAGCTACCAGCAGCCCCCAAAAAAGAAAAAACAAAATAAATCACTCCCCGCTCTCCCTTACCTGCTTTAGGAGAAAAAGGGCTAAACACAGTACCTGCAGTACCGCGCATGCATTTGACTGACAACTCAGGAAAAGGCATTTCTGCAGAAACAGAAGTCACGCAGAGGTGGCACAAATCAGCCTCAGTGGAAAAAAGGGCTGGTAGCATGGACAAGCTGCCCAGAGGTCAGCGTGCATGGTGAGGGAAGAAGGGCTGCCAGGAAGCACTGCAAGAAGAGCGCAGTACGTTGTTACCTATCAGCAGCAGCAGCAGAGACTTTCAAGAATTTCCCTCTGCTGCGCTAGGACACTTGCTGCCACCCCACCTCACAGGCAGGTTTTTGCAGGGGGGACAAAAAAACACCACTACAGAAACAAACCTTTACAAGTATTTTGGAGGTTATTCTAAAGTTAAAAAAAAAAAAAAAAATCACTCCCCAAGAAAACCCCAAACAAAGCAAAAACGCTGCAATATTTCACTGATTTAATTGCAGCGTGGCTCCACACACAACTGCGCTGACACAGCTGAGGAGCAGGCCAACACCAACATGAGATGCCGGAGAAGCGAGCAAGGGCACAGCAAGGATTTCCCAAGCCAGCTCTGCCCACGCAGCAGTGCGACGGCTTCCACACTAGTAACAGCTCCAGAAGCGGCCGTCCCAGGTGCTCACCCCCATCTTCACGGCATCGGTGCCTCACCTCCACGCTGCCACCACCACGCCGCTTGTGGGGTAGCATTTTAAAATGAATTGGTTACGGTTTCAGAACAATCTATTTTTGCAGCGCTTGATCAGCTCGCTTCCTTATCCTGTTTCAAGGCGCAGCTCCACAAATAGCTGTGTCAGCCTGGCCGATGGGAAGGGACGGTGAGCGGTGGCAGGAACGCGGCAGCTCCTGCTCCCTCTGCTTTGCTTCACCAGAGCTGTCACTGAAAGGGAAGAGGTTTAAATAACAGGGCTAGGGCAATTTTCCCTTCTCATGATCCTTCCCAGGCTAAAACTCGCTCCATTCGCTCCTTAGGTTAACCACGAAGGCTGGGCAAGGAGAGGAGCCAGGCAGGAGGCAGCAGTCCTTTCTCCGTCCCGTCAGGAAAGGCTCAGCCAAAAGGGCCCAACTGCGACCCCAAGTTCTGCCCTGCACACAGGCCGGTATGTCCCAAGACCTTCCCAAAGGCCTGGCTTTCCAGGGAGGAAGGAAACTACAAAGCAGGAATCCTCCCTGGCAAAGCAGGGCAGGGAGATTGCTTTCCTCGAGGGAGGTGGGAACGTGCGGGCAGCCTCCAATGCAGCTCTTCGTCCCACCAGGCCTGGAAGGACGCTCCACTTGCAGGACAGCTAACGCACGGCTCCAGCTGCAGGGGGAAGGGACCACTTTTGCCGTGGTGGGACATCCCCAGCCTCTGTCGTGGAGGAAGAAAAGGTCGGGGCCGCCTGGTCCCTGGAGTGGGTCCCACCTTTGCACCCCACAGCGCGCTCTGCTGCAGGGCTCTCAGTGCCTCCTAGCAGCAACACGGCTTTTTACCCCAGCAGAGTGCCAAAATAAAAGATACATAAACAGTTCCTATTAAACAGACAAATATAGCAACCCTATCAAACTCAGGTTTTGCTTTTCTTTTATGGCTTAATAGTTTTATGCCCCTTGTACCTCTCCCTCCCCGTATGCTATTCAATGGGCGGAATAAAGCTGATGCCGGAAGAGCTGCTAAAAAACTGACACAAACTTAAAATGGCATAGCTATGTTTCAGAAATAACACATTCAATATAAAACAAATCTAGCGATCAACTTCAGTACCTTCAAGGGGTACACTTGAAGGGTTACATCAAAACAAAGCAGTAAGCTGATTTTTGAATTAGCCTGAATCATCACCATTGCTATTTAAACAACTTTTGACAGTGTTTTATATGGAACAGTTTCTGTTCATTCCTTTTTTTCCTACAATTTAGTTGTCATGTTCAGTCAGAAATTCATTTATTAATGTTTGCTAATCATTAAATCCTTTATATTCTGCTTTCAAATTTGCTGCAGCTAGAATAAGGAAAAACACTTATTAAATACAACACATATCTTTGGGAAAAAAAACCAACAACGAAGAATCAAGTTATCAGAGGTTTTGCCTACCTTACAAATACTTGTTGGCTAGTTTTCAAACAACTAAACCCATTCAAATGGATCCTAATTACCTCATACCCTATCCAAGAAGAATAAACCAACCACTGACTATACTGACCAGCCATGCAAATTTATCTTCCCACCTAAGCTCCATCTAGCTTCCAGACATTTCACAAGTCAAAAGACATACACATTTCTATTAAGGCTTCTAGTTACACACCAAAAAATAAACCAAATATCTGTAGCAAGCCAAGATTCAAAGTAATTTCAGAGTAATGCAATCTACTTGTCATAAAAGAGGTCCTGTCTTTGGAGTATGCAAAGTAAAAGCAGCACCAGGCTAAATCTGATGGCACTGAGCTTCTGCCCCAGAAACAAGGATGTTCATTAGAAAGAAAAGTCCAGTCTGAACAGAATAGGCACAAGGCTGGAGACCTAAGCAAGTCTCGACTTCCACCTATCGGTCTAGTATTGACCTCAACCATTATAAGGTTATTTCTCTACATTGTTTTCACAGATAAAACAGTAAATATACATTTTTGACTATCTACGCCTTATTGTTTTGGCACTTGAAATATTCTCAATACCTTAGATATTTTGATCCAACTTATTCCACTGACCTGAAGGGTTTAACGTCAAAGATATATAAAACCATAGGCTGCAGAATTATCTGATAGCTAGTATAATCTCAGAGTTTGTGCACAAAATCAGAAAAGCTTAAAAAATTTGCATGTATCCTATGCTAGATGGGCCACATATAAATAGGTAGACAAGCAATACATACTGTAGATTAAAATGTCTAGATATACCTGCACCTTTCCTACTAAAAGGTAGCAACATTACGCTACATTATTTAGATAGAATTTTTTACATGGAAATATACAATCATTTTGCAGAAAAATCATCATGTGACACCTGAACTGACAACCCAGGAGGAAAGTACAGGCTCTTGGAATAACGCTTCTTAAACCTGCGGAGAAGCAGATACTATTATGTTTCCCTTTAACATTTTAATAGAAAGAGATAAAAGAAACACTGCAAGCCATTCTGAGATCAAAACTCCAAATCCTTAAAGGGAAACCTTCATTATTAACTCTAGAAACTCATCTAAAGCATAAAGAGAATTCAACTCATTTACTTTATAGCTAGAAAGCATGATTAGCTCATCTAGCTTGACATCCTGTATAACACAGGTAATGATCTATGCTGTCATCAGTAACACATATCAGTGACAGATTCATGAAGTTAAAACAAGCAATCAAACAAGGTTGTGATTATAGTAAACAGAGCTGGATCTTAAAAACAAGTCAGTTTATTATTTCAAAGTGTCAGAAGTCAAAGCTAAGGCTTCCTGCACAACTCATGAAACCGTAGAATTTTTTTTAATGCTGAGTTGTTGATTTTTTTAATCCTGGTTGGTGATTAATTTTATATATGATATTCAGCAAACTATAAATAAGGTGTGGGAGGTAATAAATTTAAACCTTTTAACTTGAAAATTAAAATAGGAAAAAATATGTTTTCAATTTTCCTGATATAAGTCATGCAATTCAGAAAGGAGGAAATTTTGAATTTATTTTTGGTAAGAAATACTGATAAGGAAGACTACATGTCTTGTTTCCAACAAAACTGTTGGCAAAATATAAAGTTCAAGATTCTTAGTGCTGGAGCTGTTCCCAACCCCAAAACCTTTAAAGAAAATTGATGAAAAAGAAGCAAAAAGGTAGCACTGAAATCATCTAATGAAAAACAGAGCTGATGTAATTTCAATCGGCTTTACTTTACCATATTTCAACCTTTGTTCCGCCTATAAACTGAGCACTAAGTGGCTTTGCTGTGTTCCCTATGCCTCTGCCTGTTCTTTCCAAGAATAGCGCTATCATAGGTTTCTGCTTGAAGTAAACAGTTTGCTCACCTGACTTCTCCCTGACCCTGAAATAAGCAGCAAACTTATTTCCTCCCTTTCAGATTTTTTTATTGTGCACGCTTTGTTGTATGCTCCTCTTGTTACCACAAACTTTCCACTCATTGTTCTGGGAGGAAGAGAATTTGCAAGACAGACTTCTACAAATGTGAACTGCGCTGCATTACTGACATACCAACTGCTTTTGCTAGAAATGAATGCATAAACATTTAACTGTGCTCATACTTCTACAATGACAGAAATACATTGTTTTCTATATACAATACTTTGAGATGTTTTCCATGAATGAAAGCAATCAAAATGTATTTAGTGAAATGTCTGAGTAGGCCAAAATCAGCAAAACAGTTAACACAGTTAAAAGCACGTATCTTGCTGCACAGAAAAGCATAAGGTGTGTGAATGTCAACAGAATGTAAGGACATATTTTACTGTTTTGCGCAGCTGTGGCAGAAAAAACTCAGAAGTAGCATTTATTCAGAAACACACTCTGATTGCAGTAAGTTCACAGGAACATGAGAAAGTGGCTTTTGAGCCTATTTGCCCAATCAAACCCAGTCTGCCGCTCCTGATCTAAAACAGCAAGATGCAAAGCCTTGCAGGTTCCTATATAATATCCTATATATAAGGCTCTTGGGGAGTTGCTATATAATCAAACTTTTCATTTAAAAAAAAACAACAACATATTTTGCAAGCTTTTTGATTAGGAGGGAAAAGTGAGTGCAAGACTAAATAATTAACAATTCAAGAAACTGTAAGTTGCGTTCATCAAACGGGCCTGTGCTTAACATGAACCCTTACTTTGGCTACGTGCATTTTGAGCCAGTGGACTGCCTGAGCTGGCTGATCTGTAAGAGCAGGCTTGCAAAACAAACACCCATCACAAACAATTACTGGTCGACATGCAGATGCTCCTCATCTACCCCATCAGGAAGACAATTAATGCACTAGTGAGACTGTATTTTTCCATAAGGAGTTAGAGGGGAAGGGGGGGAACCCACACAACAAAAATGCAGCTCTCTAACACTGGTTAACTAGAGAGTATTTTTTTCCAAGCCTATCCTATAGTCTTTAGGGATTGGGGGTTGAAAAGGAACAAAAGAATTTCAAGACAGAGGACACAAAGGAGAAGATGAATCATTTACCAGGCAAGGATAAGCAGCACTACTCTATGCCAGTAACACCTTGAAACACTGAAACAAGGTCAACAGTAACAAGAATTCACAACAATTTCTTATAATTGTCAGATTAAGATCCATCTTTGATAACAGTTTAACTTCCACATTTGTTCAGGAGAGCCTCTGGATCAAGAGAGAGACACAAACATCAGTATTCTCAGCATTACATTAATAAGCATTCAGGTACCTGGCTCCTAGATTGGACACACATCTAGGTTCTCTTAATAATAATAATAATACATGGGAAGAGTCAGAGCTCATACAGGGCTCCCCTGTCTTCAGCTGTAGCAGTTTAAGACACTGCCACTCAGTAATCTGCTTCACCCCTTTCCCAGAATTTGCTTCCCTATCCACCTCCACAGCCAGTCAGATGGCTGCAAAATATTATATCCTATCCTAATCACTTCAACATTGTCGAAGAAGAGGAACTTGCACCAGAACATCAGACTGTAACTTGGTGAGAGTGAGGCACTGACAGAGATATCCTGCCCCAGGGCATTAACAACATCTTAAAACCACAACTTGGTCCACCAGAATTTGTCAGAACCTTGCTTGGTGGTGAAGCAACTAAAAGAAGTCAAGAAGAAATGCTGAAGATAGCAACAGATCTCAAATTTCACATCTGTCTAGGCTTGAGAACTATATTTCACTAACTCTCCTACAGAGGGTAAAATGCACAAAACAGTACTAAAAATCACGATTTGGTACCCGGGTATTTCCCAGGGAAACGTTTCGACCACAGAACTAGAGTGCCAGGTAACAGTTTCACAGTACAGAGGCTTCAGCGGTACTCAGAAAAGCCACCAAGGCTTATTTCTCCTGAAACCAGAAGAGAACCTGAGCCCTTCTTTTGAGGCTTTGCTGAACTCAAAACAGAACTAAATTCTACAGCACCAACAAATGCGATTGAACCAACAAATGTGTTGGGTTGTCTGACAGATTTTGAAAATCACAGTTTTGAAGACAGATTTCAGTTGCTGCAGGCACTTTACTATTACTGATCACTATTCGTGCCAAACCTTACCCAGGCCAGTCATACTGACTGTAATTTGAAATGAAGATAACAAATCAATTTTATTAATAGAGCAAGCGTAGATTTGAGAAGAAAACTAGTATTTTCACGTATTGTGTCAGTTCTTACCAGTTTTAAAGAACTGTATTTCACATAAAGCAAATGTAAACCATTCCAAAGAATGAGTTCTAATTCATGTTCTATTATTTTAATTGATTACTGAAGGAAAGCTGAAGAACTCACTTATGCTACTTACAGAGAGAAAAAAATGAGAGGCAGTAAAAGCAAAATAAGTTTGATCATCCAAGGCAAGTGCAGATTAAGAGTTACAGCCATACTCTGACATTTCAAATGCAGGTACTCAGACTGTGACTGGCACAGTCAGACAGAAGAAACAGCAAGATAAGGAGTCTGTTTCATTCATTTAAAGCATTTGCAAAGATACAACCACAGTTTGATTTTCTTGTTCGCTTCCTACAAACAGTATATTCACTTTGAATGGACAAAGAGTTGCGGAATGGAATAATAAAAACTATGGGGAACTATTTCATTCACTCTTCCACAAACCAAAAACTCTTTATTCCTGAAACAGCCATAACGTTCCAGCAAAATAAAGCTTTACTGAATCAAGTTTGGACTGTGGCAGCCATCCTTTAGCCTAAAGCAAGGGCCAGGCAGTTTTTCTTCACAATCAAAATATTAAATAAGAGATATTTTCATGGAAGAGACTGTAACACATTCCCTCCCAGAGTAACAAGGATCATGTCAATAACATTCCCTACTTATTATCGGCTCAGCAAATGAAAAAGCAATGCGGATTTTTGCTCAGACTTTGCCCATGTGTAACACAACATTAAGCTCATAGACTGACTTCCTTAAAAAACAAAGCAAAAACCAGTAAAACAAAAAAGATATTTATGGCCTGTCATCTGGTAAAAGGTAAGATTTCAAACAAGCAAGCTTGTTTACCTTTTAACCAGAGAAACCCACTGCAAGAATGAGAAAGCAAAAGTGGGCTTATACCTATTTCTAATATAAACAGGACTGTAAATCAATAAAAGTAGATTTTTTAAATTTGTTACACTATGCAATCTCTCTTTGAAATGACACATTCATAACATATAATCATGAAATAAAGAGTTTTCAAATAAATTCTACTGAAGTTTCTGTTTAAAATAATCCAAGAAAAAAAAGCAAAATGTAGCAGGACCTTTATGGCAGCCACTGTACTTTTTAGCAAAGACCACTTCCACGACAGTACTTACTGATCATGCAAAATCTGCTGCGAGTGTCCTAATGTTTTGACTAATGCCCCCTCAGAGACACACACTGCTCCTATGGCTGGCCACGGGAGTTGCACACGCCCGCAGAAAGCACAGCACCCCACACAAGCGCAGTTCAGGGCAACGCCTGGCGCTGCTGCTCCGCAGCCTCGGTTTTGCACACAAGCCGCCTCTGGGCACCGAGACGCCCGCGCCGGGCCGCGCCGCTCCACGCCCTCGGCGGCCCCGCGCCCCGGGAAGCGGCCGGCAGCCGTTCCCAGCGCCCGGCCGCAACTTTCTGCCTTACCCGAAGAAATTATATCAAAAAAAAAAAAAAAAAAAAAAAAAAGGCTTTTCGGCGGCCCCTGGGAGACACCAGCTCCGCTGGCGGAGGCACAGCAGCGCCCGTCGCTGCACCCACCGCGGCTCCGCTCGGCCACTTCGCCAAGGGGACGGGATGGAAATTATTTTTCTGACCTATTTTCAGCGCTGCCTCCGGACCGATAAACAATGAACAACAGCCGCGAAACCCTCCCCGGGGAAAGAAAAAAAAAAAACAAAAAACTTCCCGGCCGCCCGGGGCAGCCCGGCGCCTCCCGCCGGCCGCGGGGCCGCCAGGGGGCCGCCAGGGGGCCGGTGCCCCCGCCGCGCCCGCCGCGGCCGAGCCCCGCGGGGGGCTGCGGGCGGGCAGGGGGCTCAGCCCGGCCCCGGCCCCGGCCCCCGACCCGGCGGGCGCGGCGCGGCGCCCCTGGGCCCCCGCGGCCCCCAGCCCCGGGAGCGGCGGGAAGAGCGGCCGCGCTCCCGCCGCGCTCCCGCCGCCCCGCACCCACCTGAGACACAGCGCGGCGGCCGCCGGTGCCCGGGGACGGCCCCGCGCCGCCCCGCTCCGCTCCGCTCGCCCCCGCGCAGGCCAGGCCGCGGCAGCACCGCGATGGCGTAGCGCAGGCATCCGCCGCCTGCTGCTGCCGCTGCCGCTGCCGCCGCCGGGCGGGGGGGCGCGGGGAGCCGCGGCCGCGCCGCTTCCTGCCGCCGCAGCCCCGCGGTGCCGCCGCACACGCGCACGCTCAGGCCGCGGCCGGCGCAGCCTGCGGCCGCCGCATGCTCCGCGCCAGGTCTCTGCGCCGCCGCCGCCTCCGGCTCGCAGGAGTCGCCGATCCCGCGCGGCTGCTGCGGCGGCTGCTGGGAGCCGCAGCGCCGCCGTCCCGCCGCGGCCCGGGCGCGGGCGCGGGCTCCCCCTGCCGCCCCGCCGCCGCCGGGGCTCCGCGGGGCCGCAGCCCGCCCGCCGCGGCTGCCGGTGGCGGGGTTGCCTTGCTCTGAAGCCCTTTTCGGGCAAGGATCTCACTTCTGGCGTGAGGAGCTCTAGTGCTATAGCAAAATGCAAGTAAACCAGCCATGAGAGGCAATAATAAAACCCATTGTCTGAATAAACGGAGGAGAGACGCTAGGCAGGCCAGTCTCTCACTGACAAGTGCAACGTGCAGCCTGAAAATTAGTTGGTTCAGCGAACTACTGAAAACAAAATAACTGGGTGGCTAAAAAAAAGAAAAAAAAAACTCACCTTCTTCCCTTTCTATCTGCTTCACTTCCCCTGAAAAAACATCTTTGATGTGGAGAAAACTTGGCCTCTCACCTTAGAGATAGTTCTTCAGGGTCCAACATGAGCTTTCCTTCTGAAAGCCAAACCTAAACCTGCAGCTGTCTCACAGAAGTCTGTTAGAAGAGCTACAAAGCAGCCCATCAGCAGCAGGTTTGCTTCTAGTCTAATGGGTCTCTCAGCCACGCTGTCTCAGACCAGTCAAGTGGCCAGCAATCTTAAAGCTGATCTGTTAGTCATCTGGATACCATTCTTTTGTATGCAATACGGTCACCAACTGTTCTAGTGTCCCAAAAAGTCTGCAAAAAACTGAATGTCTTCTAAGGCCATAGTCTGCTGCAAACAGAAAACTAGGAATAACAAAGCAGGAAGCCTGAGTAATTCTGGACCAGGAAGAATGATGATCATCATGGAGTATCAAAACCGACTTAGTGAGGAACCCTCATGAGTTCGCAGCACCCGTTCATTTCTGTTAGCTCTGATTAAAATCGTTCTGATCACTACAGACAAACTTGCTCTGCAGGCCAAACTCATGGCTATCTGGGAATTTAATTTTCATAAAATAAATAAATCTTAGTTCATGGGAAATGAGTGATCTAAATGAAACTTGCATCTGATTTATCAGGGTCATGGGAGTGTCTCAAGGCTTTTTGCAAAGGCAGTCGCAAAGGCATCCATACTGATCTTTGAACCCCAAAACGCGTGGCTGCCACTGATCTACCCTTGATTATTTCAGGATAGGCATGACTAACTGCCCCATGATCCTGCAGAGTCGGTTCTGGCATATGAAAAAAGTACTAAAGCAGTCTGTGCCTGGCTGGCGAAAGAATCTCCCTGGCTTAAACATAACACTCCACAAACGTCTTTGTCTCACAAATACAACATTTGTGCATTAAGAGACCTCAGCACCAGCTAGTACCTGTGGCTGTCAAGAGCCAGACTTTGTTGTTCTGCATTCTGAATAATCCAAGGTCAGGTTGACACTCTGGATTGGCTTTATGGATTTGCACAGACAGAAACTTGTCTGGCCTATTACGTCTTTTTTATTGTAACTCTCCTGAACCTTGCCTGGACTTCTGCTGTTACAAAAATGTATCTAGTAGGCTTCTTTCCTAGTGAATTGAGGAAGCATCTCTTGGCAACAGTCTTTTCCCCTGACACAAGCAGAAAACTGGCAGCCTGTTCCTATAAATGGCAGAGCTCCAGCCCTCATCAAATAAAACTAATTTACTGCTCTTTGACCAAAACCCACTTGGGAAGATCTATCCCTCATCAGCCCAATTGCCAGCCCTGTCCCTCTTTTCTATGTGGCAGTGCCTGTTATGGGATGGGGCCCACTGACCTTCCCTCATGGCTTTCGAATACATCCATGCTTGCCCATGTAGAGCAGGATGGTCTGACAACTCTTTTGAATTAAGACAACCTTCTGCAATAACATCTTCCTGAGTCTCTGTGCAAATCTGCCCTCATCCAGGATGAGCTGTGTACATACTATTGGGGCTGTACATAAAAACAGCTGCAGAATGGATACCCCATTCAAGACTGGATGCACGGTAAGCACTGCCGTTTAGCAAATGTGTTATTCAGGAAGGTAATCTTATTCAGAGTGACAGATTATTCTTATTAATAATTAAGGTAGAGAGGCCTAGAAATAGTTCGTTACTCAGGTACAATGCAAGGGACCCTAGAAGCCTGCTTCTACTGCAACTCTGATTCTGCCAAAGCTGCCTTTTCCAAGGAAAATTAAATTAAATTAAATCCTACGCTCATAACATTTTCTTAAAAGAATAGTTTCCTGATTTATGGGTATGTCTGCATGACTCTGCAACACTAACACAGGTTTGTGTCCTCAAGCTGGTCTTTGTATTCTCCTCCTGCATCTTGACCAAACTTGTTCATGTATGTGGTGCAGTGCGTGACCAGGTTAGGAGACTGAAAAGCCGTGTAACCACTCCAGCAACAGAAGTGAGAAGTGAGACTAATTAACCCATGTGCAATACAAGTGGAACAACTGCATTACTTCCAGTTCCAGAGCTCGTTTGACCAGTGATAACCTGGGGATCCCCCTGCAGTGCTCCAGTGTGCAGTACGGCACATTGTGGAACAAGAATAAAATGATAGTGAGGCCGAGTGGAGCTGCGTAAGTCTTGTAAAATCGGAAGTTTGATCTTGATTCCTGGAAGAAGAGAAGCCAAGGGATATTCTCATGAATTCTGGCCAGCACGCTTGGTAACAGTGTGGGCAAAAGACAAGTGGCTGGTGTATCAGGAGCCATTAAAGAAAAGTTTGGAGTAAATAAAGTAAGAGTAATGTGACTGAATCTGACTGGGTCTGACTAAGAAATCTATAGGGTCAGCAAAAAAGGTTGAAAGGACTAAGAAAGGTTGAATCTTTAAAAAATTACAGAAGAAAAAAAGTGGACATAGAATAGGATGATAAATGCTGCCAGATTCTGAGTCAATACTATAGTCCTTATTTCACGACTGATAGTTCCTGTGTTACTTACTACGTCGAGGATTTAAACTTGAAGAAGTATGACTGGAGGAACGGATCCTGTCAGAGAAGCAGCTGTTGATTGTGCTTCTTTGCTGTTAAAATATGGAAAAATGCTGAACGAACTTTCAACTGATTGCTCAATGAAAATAAAATTCTAGACAACTGCCAGATTTGGCTGTGTGCCCCAAATGAATAGCCAGATATAGGATACACAGCACAAAGCATGTTCATTTTTGGATAACGGATTTGAAACATCCTCTGCAACAGCTTTAATCATAAGAAAACATAGAAACTAATTACATCCTGAGAATATTGTGATAATTCTGTGTTGAAAACAGTGAATGAAAAAACACTTTTATGCATGGCAAGGAATTTCAAAGTTCTCCTTAAAACATATAATTATAAAATCATAATTAAACAAATATGCTACTAAAATAGAAAGAGTTACAATTGGGACATCATTTTTTAATTTAAAGAATTTGATTACTACAATGTAAAGGTAGCTTTCAAAATGTATTGCGTAGTAAATAGATGCATCATTTATTTATAGGATTCACAGAAGATTATTTAAAAACTACTTTTTAACAATTGTGATCGTTTCCTCATGTGACAAATATTGAGAGTTTTTTGGTCATTTTGGATTGCAAGCACAAAGAGTAAAGAATTGCATACAGAACACAAGCTGGTAATATAAAATAGGACTACAGGATTTAAAGGGTCAACCTTCACATGTCAGCACAGGCTCTCGAACTGCTGCTCAGAACAGGGAACTTGGTGCTGTGGCTAGGAGTCAGCTCCAGCTTGCATGCTAATAGCTTGATGTAAAAGTAAAAATAAAGGAACTGGCTTTTGTAACACAAGGTATGCTAACAATAATATAGGGAACCCTGCAAACCACTGTTACAGTCAGTAGTTTCAGGGGAAGCAACAGGAATTTAGGTTTAAATGTACTGACAAATAAGGGACATTCAGGAAGTGTCAAAAAAGGTGGCTAGGTACAGGATTAAATGGTTGAACACAAGTTAGGTGTTGGAGATAGGCAAGTAAAGATGAGAACAGAATTAATGCAAGGGGGTAAATTAACAAGAAAGTGAAGTTGTAGAGCTAGAAAAATGTTCCAAAGGTGGAAGTACATTCAAAAGAGAAAAAGGGAAGGAGATAACTGACAGGGCAGCGGAAGAAGCACGTGAACCACTAGGAGACAGCAAAGTGAGAATTGCAGAAAAAATAAGATTTTAAATATGGTGTATTAATTATCCTTCAAAAATAACGGAAACAAAGATATGGAAAAGATATAATCCATAGGATGTAAGAACAAAATATCTATAGTCAGTTAGAAATGCTAGAGAAGACAGATTTTACAGAAAAAACTGCACTTGTCTTTATTTTTAACTACAAATGTAGTATTCCAAGAAAGATGCGTGAGAGTCCACGTGTTTGTTAGGAGGGTGTAGCAAATGTCCCATTAGCGCTTGTCGGTGAGGGAAGGCGACACGCAAAGATAACACCGAGGCTCTTAGCGAGCGCTTGCGGGGGCACCGGGGCGCTGGGATCTCCCCTCTGAGGCGGTGGCCCTGGGCTAAGCCGCGCTCAGCCGCGTCCCAGGTGACGTCTGCCTGGGAGCCTGCCGGCTTGGCAGCTGGCAGCGTATGCCATAGCCTAACAGGTCTCACCTCAGTACCAGGGATTTCCTCATATTCCAATCACATTTTGCTTTGTCTTAGCTTAACCTTAGCATTAACCATTCCCCTTCTTTTACAACATGCTGTGAGAAGACAGATACTCATGTTCCCACCAGAAATCACCGTTTATGACATTGGTGATTGCAGAAGTATAGGACTACCAGCCTTTATCATAAGATAACTTCACTCAGTAACTGATTTCCTCTGAATTTTTTCTAATTTTCTGTAGTATTCATATGGAACAAAACACAGTATTCAGGGTTTAACCTCACCGATGCCAGCTGGAGAGAGAGCACTGAGTGTTCGGATGTGTGGGCGTATACAAGTCAACCCCCACCCCACAACTTTTTAATTTACTTTTTTGCAACATTGAATGAGAGGCTCATGAACAATTTTCTATCCATTATCATTTCCAAGATATTTCGGAGAATTCTTTCTCTGGGTATTATCTCTTGCATTTATATGAGCTCAGAGTTAGGTTATTTCTGCCTGTCATATCTTTCATCTCCCTGGATCCTTTCTATTCTTTCTTTGAACTGGCTGTTGTTCTTAATTTAGCTATCATTTATAAATTTAATTAGTGTGTTGTTTGTTTTTGCTTCTGAAATGCAAATGAAATTGTTAACTGAGACCAAACCTGAAAACAACAGTTATAATATTCAACTAGATGCCTTTCCCCAACTTTCCACGTTGCCATTTATCATTCTCTTTTGTGTATGGTATGTCTCCTAGATTTCAGCCCATCTGTAGCACAAGCTTTACCGCTACCCTTTTTTAAATAAGAGTATATACCTCTGAGGACTAGGGAGTCCAGCATAAATCCGTATGGATTTATTCTACAGCATGTGATTGATGGTTGAAAAGAGCTTCCAGCTCTCCCATAATAAGCTTGGAAAGAGGAGAGAGAGGTGTGGAGTAACAAGCATGAAGAAAAGAGAAGGAACAAACCTTTCGGGACTCAACCTTGCTTCTCGCGGTGCTTCATTCTGGGTTGCTCAAGGGCTTAAGCGGTAATGTATGCCCGGAGGCCGGAGCTTGAGAAGACTGGGCCACGTACTGGTTTATTACTGGATTGGTAAAAGAGCCCCCCAGGGTCATTACTGCAGTCACTGAGACTGAACTGGAAGGAAAGCCTAGGCCTCAGTTAAATAATTATCTTCCTGAAAATTCAGCTCTGTTTGTGCAAGTATTTTAAGAGCTGAAGGTAGCCCTGTGTATACCTACCTTTTTGGTGTGTCTAACTTTTTTTCAGACTCTTCTCACAGCAAAGTTTCTAAAGTATGGGAGTAAAAAGATAATCTGCAGATAATCTCACATCTACCAGATTTGAAGTTTTGATCTCAAAATGCAGCAATACAGGTTTTTATATTCAAATGGCTGTGAATTATTTTTCACTTAAATTGTCTTACTTATACCTAGTTGGAATATGAAATTCACTAAGACAAACTGAGGGTCTTCCACTATTTTTTTGCAAAGTTACCATCAAGTTTAAAATCTCAGCTCTTAAAAAAAGTATCTTTACAGAATTTAAAGCATATTGCACAATTTCAACATTATTTGATCACATACATACCATTTAAATTCAACACTGCTGCACTTATATTTTGGATTGAAATTTCAGGTCTTCAGAGATAAACTATCTATATTAAATAGCAATCTCTGAAATGCTGGGGTTTTAAGATCCTAATAAATGCAACAATTTGAAAGGTATGAGAAATAAAATACTAAATTCACAGGTAAAATACAATCCTGAAACAACTAAGTAAAAAAATCCACTTTTTTTCCCCTACTATCATGCATGAATTTTAACAGACTTGGTGGAAAAAAATAGCTTCTGCAATAAAATATTGTCTTTTCAGGTTTACTGAGAGTAAGGGAAAATTATTCTGAGGGTCTCTGGTCTTTGCATAGTTTGAAAAGTCATTACAAGATCAAAGGGAAGTTGCATCTGAGGGCAAATCCTGTTTCATTATTACTATAGACTGTCTACTTCCAAATTTTCCTAACTGTTGAAGTTTTCTCACCTCCACTGTGACTCTGAAAGTCCTTTAGGTTTCAGTTGCCCTAGAGACAAGTGTATAAAAGGTTTGTGAAAAGCAGATGATTCTGTGTCAGGGTGGACTAGCTTGTCTCTTCAATAGAAGAATATTAATTTTTCTCTTCAGCTGCCTCAGATATGAACTAGTTCAGGTATCTGCTGACATGGAAAAGCTAGGTAAGACTCATTTCATAAAGAGCAAGAACACCACAATTTCTAGTCACAGCCAAAAGTAATACAAATAGTGTTACTCACAAAAAAATTGTTTTGCAGGTGATTACTCAAGTTTGTGCTAGTACGGTGCATCAGACAGTTCTGACACAAAATTAACTTTGCAACAAACCAATCAAATGGAGAAATTCAGGTCCTTGTCCTGTTGTTGCTTAAATATCTGAAAATGATTTTTATTGGCTTCAGTAAGAGCCATACTGTTGAGAATTTAAAAAAGAATGAATATTCTCTTTCTGTGTTTTGAAGGAACCAGAAGACTTTTTGTTTTTTTTTTCAAGATACAATTTTAACCACTTTCTCTCCTTCTCTCTCTTTTCAAAGGATTGTATTTACTGCTTTACCATGTCTGCTACAAAATATTGTAGTTTTTCTCTGATTATTTTGTCATAAATCTCACATCATCTGGGATTCTAAATGCCACATCTCCCAGAAACATGAATATAAACATATAGTCTTTGGTAATACCATTTCTCAGTAAACCAAATGTCTCTAGCTCTTATGCCTGTAAAAATAGGCTGGAAAGTATGAACCCCAAACCTGAGAAAGTGACAAAATATATTAAACTAGACTATGAATTCAGTTTTTTTTAAATCCCCTTATCTTCTGAATGATGGGGGCAGTATTATAGCAATAATAACTTACACTTTTGCAGGTAAGCAGAAGAATTCCAGGCAAGATTATGGTTTTCACTATTGCTGAGACAGAGCAGGAAGAGTAATTCACTTTCTGCCTCTTTCTGGTTGCCCAGACAGTGGGTCTCTTTATTCTTCCATCCGAGCAGATGGAGCTGGCATGGGCAGTACCTTGTCTCTCCCCATCTTCTCACTCTCCAGAATGACAGAGCTAGCAGCGGGTGTCTTTGCTGCTGGCATGGGCCCAAAGCAGGCTGCCACGAGCCCTCAGGGACTACACAGAAGGACATACATGAGTCAGAAGGGTTTCTGCAAATCACAGCACCTCATAGTGAGGTGTAGGTTACACACACAGCCCGTCACATCCAGTGGTTTCTAGGACTGTGTATGTCTTTGCAGACATCGTGCAGTTAGTCTTCTGCATGATACAGTCTGCGTTAATGGACCCACATCCCTCCTCCAGTGCTGCACAGCTGCCCCATCACTACATGCACAGGCCAGACACCAAAAAAAGCACAGCCTGCCGCTACTAACTCAAAGCAGTTGTTGCCAAAATCAGATCAAAATTAAGCTCTTTCTCATTTGTGTACGTCCATTCTGTGCGCTGGTATCTGATATAGGGACCCAGGAATAAGTCTATGCAATCACTTAGCTGGAGGGTGACTCCATGCTACATCTTTGGACCAAAGGAAGAAAGAAGGCATGGGTTTAATTCTTCAAAGTGCAGCATCGAATTGTCCCATATTAGATCTACACACCTAGGGGCTTATAATGCCATCAAGGCCACTGAACATGAGTACAAGCAGTAGATAAAGAGGCTATGAAGTATTAGAAGATTGAATATAAATACACAGATACATCTATACTATTTATCGGAGTGTGGTGCAGAGATCTCTGAGCTGGCACTGATGGGACTAAATCCTTGGGGTTCAGCACTGAGTTAACATGGAAATATTCCTCTCAATACCCCTGCTAGTAGATATGCCTTAAGAAATTCAATACTGCCTCAGCAGCCTGAACTAGACTACAGTTGTTATAGTGCTGTGGGCAAGAAGTCTCATTTAAGAAATTATGTGTTCATAACTGGGATGAGTGCAAATATATGTCCCAACTTCTCCTTCCATGCAGCCTCCCCTCTCCTCCCCATAAAGGCTGATCTGATCCCTTTCAGTTCAAAGGAGTTCCTGCTTAATTTGGACAAGGAAGAATATAAGTGACCTTGGGAGAGAGAAGAAGAAAGCAAAAAATTAGCATCACCATGGGCCTCAACTAATTTTGTTTTTGCAAAAGATATGAGATTTGCGAGTGGATTATAATTCTTGCTATAATCCTTGCTGCTGCAGCAGAAATGGTCAGAGGATGTTTCTCCACTCTACAGGGCAGCTCCCCTCTGCTCTTTTTCCTTGCTCATGATACTGTTCTACTTAAAATGGTGACGGGGGAAAAAAAACCCCAAACCTTCCTGCAAACTGGCAGCCCACAGTGGATGAATGCAATAGTATCTTTTAATGGAAAACATTAATGCAAAAATAAAAAGCTTCATGGAGCATACCCCAGCAAAGCATAACTTACTGTAGCAGTCCTTAAAGGCATTTCCATTTTCATACTTGAGATATTAAGCATTATCCCCTAACTGCTGTTCTTATCCAGCCTGCTCCTGGAGATTAATAAAATATAACTCTTGGATCATCAAAAATTCTAATGCATCTCTGGGATTCTTTGATACAGAAAGTGTCTCACTATCACTGCAACTTGAAATCTAGTTATCTGGCGACTTCATTTATGACAAGACAAGGTAACGTTTTGCTTGCATAGCTGGATGGCATTCTTTCTTAAGCAAGATCTTTCCTCTGTGCAGGTATCTGAACAGCACAGTATTTTATGAAGTTGCAGCACATTGAAAAGGATTTAAAACAGTTATTTTACTGCTCTTTCTGCTGAGATCTAGACTCCGCCAATGAACTAATTTATATTTTGGTGACATAATTTACAGGAAAAGTCAACTTTGCACTTGTTTTCCTAGAGAAGACAATTACATTACACAGTTTCACAATATGCAGAAATTTGCTGGCTCAGAGATTCAGCTCGCACAATAGATTCTTTTTTAGATAAAAGTCACTGTTTCTTAGTTATGGCTGTGTATTGTGAGTAGGGAGTTACATTACATCTTTGCAAACTTTATTTTCCTCTGTTGGGTTCAAATGCAACGGGATCAAATTCCTTCAATATTAGTGACAGGCTTCAAAGAATGAGGTCAAACAAATGGAAAACCTGGGTGAAGTGATCACTGAGCTGCACAGGGAAAGGGCAGGTGATCAACATGCATGTGCTGTTGGAGCAAAAGCAAGGAAGGAACACAAGGGTCTAAAGAAAAGCTGGAAGAATTACACGTGCAACAATCACAAAAAGTGTAGTGGCACAGGGATATGTTGGAGACTGCTCAGACTCATTAGCCACAGGAGTGATATGATAAACAGTCTTTACAAGCTCCATGGATTTGTCTTGATGTTTGCATATCATGCAATCTGTGGAAAACAATGCCAGGAAAGTCAGCTACTGAGTTATGGGAACTGGTACCATCAGCAGCTGCCACTGCTCCCTAGCTCAACTCCAATGACAAGAGGAAATGCATTTTTCTTTGTGACAAAGTTTTATGTAATTTTTGCAGAATTTTTCACTGCATTTAGACAGCTAGTTCAGTCACACTGAATGTCTGCAAAATGCTGAATTTAAATGCAAACCAAGTGCACTAGTGAACTACAGTTTCATTGACTGACTTCAACACATTGCCAATAAGCCTGAGAATTCAAATACATACAGGTATTCATCATTGTCTTTGCTGTGCTATACGATGCACCTTTGATAGCCCTGAGCGTTTGGTGGCTGTAAAGCTGATCCTTCGCCTGCAAAGATATTGTGAAGAAGAAGACATGTCCAGTACCCGAACAGGGAAGCAAAGAGCCCTGTTTGCTGTCAGCGGGCCAGACTTGCGTTCCACCACCACACTGCACGGGCTCAGCATGCCGTCGCACTGCCTCTTGGCCTGCTGGCACGTGTCGGGATACGGCTTCTGCAATCAAGGAAGCAGATGGTTCCTTGGGTCGCCTAAAATCAGAGTTGGCATGGACACATCATTTATGATGCTGCTAAGAGAGAACAATATATTGGCATACACATAATAACAGATCTCTGGATAATCTCTGTATCCTGCTAATCCATTCACATTGAACACCAGTTTCCAAGTTTCTGAATAATGATTTTTCTATTAATGTGCTTGCCTGTTTCATACCTGATGATACATACGAATTCAGTTCATTACCCATCCTTTTAAACCCAATTAAATACAACTGTTTGGGAAATATTTCGGATTTTGACTGTGCTTTTGGATAGCACAGCATGAGTTGCCTTGAAAACATCTGTGACTGCTGGGCCAATGATAGATTTGCCACTACTAAACTCATAGCCAAGAGATTTCTTTCTGTTCTGCCAGGCTCCACAGAGTGAAAGCAACACATTTCTGAGCACAGCGGTTGGCACAGCGGTTAAAGCAAGTCCCCGCAAAGTCCCAGGAATGCAAAAATTTCAGGACCTCACTGCTAGTCATAGGCCATTTTCACTACAATATATTTGAGATAAAAAGGATTGAGAGGGAGAAGAATACAGACCTTCGGTATGTTAAACGCACCATCACATCAGCTTGAGTCTTTCCAGGAAACATAGTCTAGCTTTAGACCATTTCTTGTCTTAAGGCTCACAATATGTTAGCTCAGAGCACTCTGCAAATGTTGACATAGAGCAAGGGAATGAATTATGGTACTATGGATTGCAGAGCCCGCACTCAGTTAGCTGAATTGCTTGTTACAGCCAAGTGTGGATACAGAGTGCTGATATTGATCGCTGCACTTACAGTAATGATGTGATCCTTCTGCAGTGGATCAGGCCACTGTAGCTTAAACAATCTGCAATTAGTATTAAATATGACTCTTATTGTGCATCGTCAGTTAAACACCAAGCGGTAGGCCTGTTGTCAAAACCTCACTCGAATATGGTACAAGAATATCTTGTAAGGAAGGAAGGGAGGGAGGGAGGAAGGAGGAAGAAGGGAAGGAAGGGAGGGAGGAAGGGAGGAAGGGAGAGGGTAATGGGAGAAACAGTTTTTGGTTATTTTCTTTTCACAGCTGATGCTCACTTCAGTTCTGCTCTGTAAGGTCCTCTTCACTTCGGAGTGAGGAGGTCAAGAAGACAAGGTTTACAAAAGAAAAAAGACTACGGCACAAATATATACGACTCATAACCTTTCTTGTTCAGGAGAATGCATCTCTTCCTTCTGTAAGATGTTTCTAAGACATTCTTTTTTCTACACCTGTTCCCTGCTCATTTGGTCTTTTGGTGTCTGTCCCTTGTAATGAGACCCAGTAGCACAGTTTATTCTATGCCCATGAGAGACTTGCCATATGGATCCTATGCCTCCCTCCCTGTTTGCTGGTTGCTACATGTGAAAATTGATAGGAAGGGGAGCAGAAAACCCTTATTTGCCTCCTGAAACACATGTTCCTTAAAATTGCCAGCCTTGAACTTTTAAAAATGATGAGTTTTTAACAAAATAAAGTAGTGTGTGTTGTACTAATCTTTTCCCCCAGATTTTGAACTTTTAGTAATCATTGCTTCCAGCTTAAATCTGTAGCTCAAAAGCCACAGATGTACTGTTTTACAAGTAAAAGGTGGGATTCTCATGACTTCATGAGCAGGGACCTTTAGAAAGAATACAAGACAAAAAAAATCACAAAATATAGCACAAAACCCCTGTGAGAGCCAGGGACATATAAGGCACCAGCTATACTGCCTTAGTATACATATGGTTAGCTAAGCCAAAGCACTGAAATATATGCAAAACTACCAATTGTCAAACCCTTCAACAGTAACACCATGCCATTACACATAAACATGTGCATGTACAACTAGCGCGTGCATCTCCAATTTCAATGGCCAAAAAAATTCTGGCCCCTGAATTATAGAAGGCTCAGAATTTAATGTTTAATGGGAAGAGGAAAGAATATCACGCTTTAGGTAAAATTACATAATCCAAAGATACACAAATATTGCTCTGAAAATGTGAGTGACATGTAAATAACTGGAATTTACAGTATATTTTATGAACTGGAATAGCATTATCATCATGCAGCACCGGCTGAACAAAATCGAGGCTTGCAGAGGTGTCTGCATAAGCTCATGCCTCGCTTCAGTTCTCACGTACCGTGATGCTTTTGGGGGTTTGTTTGTAATAAACGTTAGGTTTTATGCGAGAAAAGGCTCACCCCCACAAACACAAAGGGGCACAAAGGAAAAATGGCAGACAGGGAAGCGCCAAAAACCCCATCGTGGAAGTGGAGCCCCCGAGACGGCTCCCCCCAGGGCTGTCCCAGGAGAGCCACCAAGGCCCCCACTTGGCTGTGACCCCCCAGGTAAGGCAAGGGGAGAGGGTCCCCTGCATCGCCCCCCCAAACTGAGGGGTCCCGGCTCCCCAGGACAGGGGCTCGTTGTGGGATGCTGGGAAATAGCAGACTTATTATGGGGTGCTTAGGGGAGGGAGCAAAAGTGGGGAATGGGAGGGATCAAGGCGGTTTGGGGAGAAACAAGCACTGGAAAATAGAGGGATGAGGGGATGGAAAGGGGTAGGCTGTGTGCAAACAGGGGCCAGTCCATACATTTGTCTGGCCATGCCCTGCGCCTGATCACCACAGCCTGTCCTGTCTTCTCATGGAAGTCCCTTTCTAACCGGTTTTCTGCTCTCTGTTCTGCATGCGCGCATGTGCCTGGAGGTCCAAGTGCCGGCAGTTGGAGTGCGACTGCGGGGCTCAGGGCCGGGTGTCTGGGTGCTGCAGCCGGGGAGGACGGCGCGTGCGCAGGTGTGGTTGCGCGTCGGTGTGCACAGGTGCCAGCGCCCGTCCTGCCAGAGCGGCGGCAGGGGGTGAGGGCCAGGTGTTGCGGCGGCCCTAAGTCTGCAGAGACCCGAGGGGCTGAGATTTGGCCCCTGGGGGAACCAGGAGGTCCAGGCCAGCTGGTGGGGAGGCCATGGGGCTGGGGGGGTCGGCGATGAGACCCAGCTGCAGGTGTCTGCGTGCAGCTGGGGCAGCTGGCGACGAGAGGATCCAGGACCTGCTGGGGCAGCCCCAGCCGCGGAGGGCATCAGGCACCGCTGGGGTTGGGATCCCATGGCCGGGCAGGGGCCAGATTCAGCATCTCCTAAGAGTAAACCCAAACTACGGAGAATAATAAGCTCTTCCGTTATAACTTGCATTTTTCCTAGTATGCCTAAGATTTAGCAACTATATTTCATCAGACAGCATTCTCCGTCTTTATAGTTTGTCTGTAATACATGGTAAGCTCTTTGAAATGTTTTATCTTATTTCTTACTGGAGAATATGTTAAATAGTTACATAAAACATACAGAAATGACTGCAGTACTGCATTTCTCTTCTTACTTTTTATGGATATGTAAAAATATATTTTAATTGAAGTATTTGTTTTTCTTATGGGTCATGATCACAGTGTGTCCTGAATGTCTATTGCTATGGGGATTGATGTCCTGTAACAGCAAAAGGGTTTATTTTATGAATAAAAAAAGTGTTTAGAGTTTTAGTAACTAGAATATTTTAAACTCCCTGAACTTCACAGCATCAGGAACAAATTTAATCCATGCCATAATATTGCTAAGCTGAATAAATATATTCTGAGCTCTTTAAAAATGGTTCTGAGGAATTTAGTACAAGTGAAAAACCGGAGCACTATACTCAACTGCATGTCTCCTTGGTCTCTTCCAACAGACATGCTCCTGTATTTTTGTGTTCAAGTAAAACCTTGAGCCTAATTCTCTGACTCAAGTCCATGGCTCCTATGGCTACACATTAACTGGAACAGGACTAGCACACCGTGCTTGAGCGCTGGCACAGGACAGTACTGCTCGGTTGCTAGTGTGCGGCTTTGCATGTCTCTGGCCTGTGCTAGCTTGTATGTTCTCCTGCAGTGCCCAGGCATAGCTCAGGGAAGAGCTTGGGGCCAGGGGCTGTTTGCACAGTGCAGGACAAAGGAAGCCACAGGTTCTGGGGAGATGAAAATTTAGCTGTATAAACATGACCTGTGCCATGCCACCTGCTCCCAGGACTACAGAACAGGTCCAGACCCATTTTATTTGCCGTGCAATATTTCTTCATAGGATGTTGGGAGAAGGGGAAAGCTGGCGGGAAGAGGCAGTCCAGAAACTGCTGGATGGCACACAGCACCTTTGAGGCCAGGTCCAGGTGGTAAGTTACAGTGGTGCTTGAGCTCAGATAGACACAATAATTCTGGGACTTGGCCACACCTGCTCTAGTTTTTCGTTTTAGTTTTAATTCATGGAGCTAGGTATTTGGGTTTTTTCTTCTGAACAACAGATTCTGCTTTGAACTTGATAAAGCAGCATATAGAAACATGGCTCTGCCCGTTTCTTATCTGATTTGAGCTCTGACTGAATTTAAATTAACAGCAATGTTCAAATTGGTTTTGGCAGAGCAGCAACAGCCTCTTACTGAGAAGGATGAATGTGGGATCAGCCCTTTGGAACAGGAGGATCAGCATATTCATTGCCGATTTGGCAGTCCGCATGCCCATAGCGTTCACGATAATCACAGTAGAAAAGTTTTACGTTGCAATAATTTGCTACAATCTTCTAGACATTACTGGAGAACAAATAATTAATTCTGCACCATTCAGACCATGAGGCATACTGCTCTGGTGAGGAACTATGCACTGCTAACTAAGCATGAGGCATGTTCTCCATCTCTGCGTTGGAAGACATGTTACGCTGTAACACGGAGAATTCCTCACTCATTGAGCTCCTGTGGGAAGTGAGGCATGGCGAACATGGTCCGGAGGCACAGAATTTATTTAACTGATACAATTTATTCATATTGATAATTTGCTACTTTAAATATCAGAAATAATATTTTAAGGATATAAGTGCAATGTTTCCCCTCTGTCAGCATCCTAGGCCTAGGGTCTAGTTCTAGAATCTTCTATAAACTAGTACCATTGATGCAGTAAGAACTTAAAATGACAGGAAAAATGTTACAATCACATTTTTTTCTTAATTGCCCAAGAAACAGAAATGATTTGCTAATATTTAACTATCAAAGAGTGAAATCAATAGAATGCAGTCAGTTTGTAACCCGACAGAGAATTATTTCAGAAAATTGTTTATCCAGGCCCAATGATAACTACTAATAGTCTGTAGTACAAAATGGAATTAGATGATTGTGATGAAGATATCACCCTAAACAAAATATGTGTTGCAACCAAATCCAGTGATGAAATTGTATCTATGTTTTCAACAGGCCTTCAGCCCAGTTTTTCCTGGATTCAGTCCCTGTTTGCTGAGCAAGCCTAGACAAGCTAAAGCAGCAGAAACTAGCTTGGATTAAACATGGTTAGGTATCCAGCACCGAGGAAACTAAAGCATGTTAGAAGTTGTGTTCTGCTCTTCATGTTGGGAACCAGTTCAGATCTAGTTCTTGCACAGTGTTGTTCAGGGTCTGTAGGATCAAAGAAAATATTTTATTTCTAGATGGAAACACGATCACTGAAAAAAGTGGTCTATCAAGAGTTTTACCTATCCCTGAAGACTGCATAAAAACTAATTAGCTGTGGATACGTATCCTTTCCAAAAGCTCTCTGGGCCTGTGTAAGAAGCTGCTATATTCAGCAGCAGTAGCTCACATGAGCACCTCTCAGGCCATTTCAGCTGCAGTGATATATATTAACTTAAATAATATATTACTAGCAATATACCTTTATGTTACTTCAAACAATACGGTGGCTTAAGCTATTAGTTTAAAACCATTCAAATAGCCATTGCTAAACTGGAACTTCTGACGGAAATGTGAACATCTCTCTTGGCAGATCAGCAGGGGTGGCAGCAAGCACCAAGGGTGGGCAGAGCAGAGGCCAGAGCACAGTAACCCCTTACACCAGGGTGCATAAATCCAGAAAAGGACATCAGCCTCAGCCAGAGCCAGTAAGTATTTAAAAACCTCAGCAGGTCAGAGACACAGTATAATGTAAATGGAGTTTTACACAGCAAATAATTAATTCCATGTGCTTCCTACTTCATATTCTTTTCTTTGCCTTTATTAAATCATGTCTCACTTTTAAAAGCAGAATGAAGCTAAATGTCAGAAGAGTTATTTCCAGACGAGTGATACAATCATTAACAAGCAAGTAATCAAGCCCTCAGATAATATAAAATTCAGAGCATACCTCTGACATTTGAATAGAAGTATAAAAAGTGTAATTAAA